>NW_027477098.1:0-99300 GCF_051020955.1 Megalopta genalis
TCAAATACTTGTGAAAGACATGATTTAGCTTCAACTGCATGCGAAACAAATGAGTTACCTTCAAATCCACGCGAAACACATGATTTAGCTTCAAATCAATGCGAAGTAGCAGGTTCAGCTTGAAATCCATGCGAAACAAATGATTGAGCTTCCTACACTTGAGATATAGGTGATATAGCTTCAACTGCAAGCGAAACAAATGAATTACATTCAAATCCAAGCGAAACACATAATTTAGCTTCAAATCAATGCGATGTAGAAGGTTTAGCTTCAAATCCAAGCGAAACACATGATTTAGCTTCCAATACTTGCGATATAAGTGATATAGTTTCAAATGCAGGAGAAACGATAGAGCTAGCTTCAAATCCATGCGAATGAATTGTTTGGCTGCAAAAACATGTGATATACATGATTTAGTTTCAACTGCATGCGAAACAAACGAGTTAGCTTCAAATCCATTCGAAACACAATACTTAGCGCCAAATCAATGCGAAGTAGAAGGCTTAGCTTCAAATCCATGCGAAACACATGATTTAGCTTCAAATATTTGCAATATAAGTCATATTGTTTCAAATGCAGGCGAAACGAACGAGTTAGCTTCAAATCCATGCGAAACACATGATTCAGCTGCAAATCAATGCGATGTAGAAGGTTTAGCTTCAAATCCATGCCAAACACATGATTCAGCTTCAAATCCATGGGATGTAGAAGGTGTAGCTTCAAATCCATGCGAAACACATTATTTAGGTGCAAATCAGTGCGAAGTAGATGGCTCAGGTTCAAAGCCATTCGATTCAAATGGTTCATCTTCAAATACGTGTGAAAGACATGATTTAGCTTCAACTGCATGCGAAACAAACGAGTTACCATCAAATCCATGCGAAACACATGATTTAGCTTCAAATCCATGTGATGTAGAAGGTTTAGCTTCAAATCCATGCGAAACAAATGATTTAGCTTCAAATCAATGCGATGTAGAAGGTTTAGCTTCAAATCCATGCGAAACAAATGGTTTAGCTAGAAATACTTGTGATATACATTATTTAGCTACAACTGTATGCGAAACAAACGAGTTAGATTCAAATCCATGCGAAACACATGATTTAGCTTCAAATCAATGCGATGTAGAAGGTTTAGCTTCAAATCCATGCGATACACAAGATTTAGCTTCAAATCAATGCGATGTACAAGGTTTAGCTTCAAATCCATGCGAAACAAATGATTGAGCTTCAAACACTTGCGATAAAGGTGATATAGCTTCAACTGCATGCGAAACAAACGAGTTACCTTCAAATCCACGCGAAACACATGATTTAGCTTCAAATCAATGCGATGTAGAAGGTTTAGCTTCAAATCCATGCGAAACACATGATTTAGAAACAAATCAATGTCATGTAGTAGGTTTAGCTTCAAATCCATGAGAAACACATGAATTAGCTTCAAATCAATGCGATGAAGAAGGTTTAGCTTCAAATCCGCCCGAAACAAATGATTTAGCTTCAAATACTTGCGATATAAGTGATATAGCTTCAAATGCAGGCGAAACAAAAGAGTTAGCGTCAAATCCATGCGGAACACATGATTTGACTTCAAATCAATGCGAAGTAGAAGGCTTATCTTCAAATCCATGCGATACAAATCGTTTAGCTTCAAATACTTGTGATATACATGATTTAGCTTCAGCTAAATTCGAAACAGACGACTTAACTTCTAATCCACGCGAAATACATTATTTAGCTTCAAAAGAGTGCGAATTAGAAGGCTTAGCTTCAAATACTTGCAGTATAAATGAAAGAGCTTCAAATGCAGCCGAAACAAACGAGTTAGCTTGAAATCCATGTAGAATACATGATATAGCTTCCAATCAATGCGAAGTAGAAGTCTTAGCTTCAAATCCATGCGGAACAAATGGTTTATCTTCAAATACTTGCGAATATGATGGATACAGCTTCAAATGCATGCGAAACAAACGAGTTAGCTTCAAATCCATGCAAAACACGTGATTTAGGATCCAATCAATGCGAAGTAGAAGGCTTAGCTTCAAATCCATGCGAAACAAATGCTTTAGATTCAAATACTTGCGATATAAATGATATAGCTTCAAATACAGGAGAAACAAACGAGTTAGCTTCAAATCCATGCAAACCACACGATTTAGCTTCAATTCAATGCCAAGTACAAGGCTTAGCTTCAAATCCAGGCGAATCAATTGTGTAGGTGCAAATACTTGTGATATACATGATTTAGTTTCAACTGCATGCGAAACAAACGAGTTAGCTTCAGATCCATTCGAAACACAATATTTAGCGTCAAATCAATACGAAGTAGAAGGCAGAGCTTCAAATCCATGCGATACAAATGGTGTAGCTTCAAATACTTGTGATATACATGATTTAGCTTCAACTGCATTCGAAGCAAACGAGTTAGCTCCAAATCCAGGCGAATCACATGATTTAACTTCAAATCAGTGCGAAGTAGAAGGCTTAGCTTCAAATCCATGCGAATCTAATGGTTCGGCTTCAAATACTTGCGAAATGCATGATTTAGCTTCAAATCAATACGATGTAGAAGGCTTAGCTTCAAATCCATGCAAAACACACGATTTCGCTTCAATTCAATGCCAAGTAGGAGGCTTAGCTTCTAATACATGTGAAACAAATGGTTTAGCTTCAAATACTTGCGATGTAAATGATACAGCTTCAAATACAGGAGAAACAAACGAGTTATCTTCAAATCCATGCAAAACACACGATTTAGCTTCAATTCAATGCCAAGTAGAAGGCTTAGCTTCAAATCCATGCGAATCAATTGTTTAGCTGCAAATACTTGTGATATACATGATATAGTTTCAACTGCATGCGAAACACATTATTTAGGAGCAAATCAGTGCGAAGTAGAAGGCTCAGGTTCAAAGCCATGCGATTCAATTGGTTCATCTTCAAATACTTGTGAAAGACATGATTTAGCTTCAACTGCATGCGAAACAAATGAGTTACCTTCAAATCCACGCGAGACACATGATTTAGCTTCAAATCAATGCGAAGTAGCAGGTTCAGCTTGAAATCCATGCGAAACAAATGATTGAGCTTCCTACACTTGAGATATAGGTGATATAGCTTCAACTGCATGCGAAATAAATGAGTTACATTCAAATCCAAGCGAAACACATAATTTAGCTTCAAATCAAGGCGATGTAGAAGGTTTAGCTTCAAATCCAAGCGAAACACGTGATTTAGCTTCCAATTCTTGCGATATAAGTGATATAGTTTCAAATACAGGAGAAACAAACGAGTTAGCTTCAAATCCATGCAAACCACACGATTTAGCTTGAATTCAATGCCAAGTACAAGGCTTAGCTTCAAATCCAGGCGAATCAATTGTGTAGGTGCAAATACTTGTGATATACATGATTTAGTTTCAACTGAATGCGAAACAAACGAGTTAGCTTCAGATCCATTCGAAACACAATATTTAGCGTCAAATCAATGCGAAGTAGAAGGCAGAGATTCAAATCCATGCGATACAAATGGTTTAGCTTCAAATACTTGTGATATACATGATTTAGCTTCAACTGCATTCGAAGCAATCGAGTTAGATCCAAATCCACGCGAAACACATGATTTAAAATCAAATCAGTGCGAAGTAGAAGGCTTAGCTTCAAATCCATGCGAAACAAATGGTTTCGCTTCAAATACTTGCGATATAAATGATACAGCTTCAAATACAGGAGAAACAAACGAGTTAGCTTCAAATCCATGCAAAACACACGATTTAGCTTCAATTCAATGCCAAGTAGAAAGCTTAGCTTCAGATCCATGCGAATCAATTGTTTAGCTGCAAATACTTGTGATATACATGATATAGTTTCATCTGCATGCGAAACACATTATTTAGGTGCAAATCAGTGCGAAGTTGAAGGCTCAGGTTCAAAGCCATGCGATTCAAATGGTTCATCTTCAAATACTTGTGAAAGACATGATTTAGCTTCAACTGCATGCGAAACAAACGAGTTACCTTCAAATCCACGCGAAACACATGATTTAGCTTCAAATCAATGCGAAGTAGCAGGTTCAGCTTGAAATCCATGCGAAACAAATGATTGCGCTTCCTACACTTGGGATATAGGTGATATAGCTTCAACTGCATGCGAAACAAATGAGTTAGCTTCAAATCCATGCGAAACACATGATTCAGCTGCAAATCAATGCAATGTAGAAGGTTTAGCTTCAAATCCATGCCAAACACGTGATTTAGGATCCAATCAATGCGAAGTAGAAGGCTTAGCTTCAAATCCATGCGAAACAAATGGATTAGCTTCAAATAGGTGCGATATAAATGATACAGCTTCAAATACAGGAGAAACAAACGAGTTGGCTTCGAAGCCATGCAAAACACACGATTTAGCTTCAATTCAATGCCAAGTAGAAGGCTTAGCTTCAAATCCATGCGATACAAATGGTTTAGCTTCAAATACTTGTGATATACATGATTTAGCTTCAACTACATTCGAAGCAAACGAGTTAGCTCCAAATCCACGCGAAACACATGATTTAACTTCAAATCAGTGCGAAGTAGCAGGCTTAGCTTTAAATCCATGCGAATCTAATGGTTCGGCTTCAAATACTTGTGACAGACATGATTTGGCTTAAACTGCATGCGAAACAAACGAGTTACCTTCAAATCCACGCGAAACACATAATTTAGCTTCAAATCAATGCGAAGTAGCAGGTTTAGCTTCAAATCCATGCGAAACACATGATTTAGCTTCAAATATTTGCAATATAAGTCATATTGTTTCAAATGCAGGCGAAACGAACGAGTTAGCTTCAAATCCATGCGAAACACATGATTCAGCTGCAAATCAATGCGATGTAGAAGGTTTAGCTTCAAATCCATGCCAAACACATGATTCAGCTTCAAATCCATGGGATGTAGAAGGTTTAGCTTCAAATCCATGCGAAACACATTATTTAGGTGCAAATCAGTGCGAAGTTGAAGGCTCAGGTTCAAAGCCATGCGATTCAAATGGTTCATCTTCAAATACTTGTGAAAGACATGATTTAGCTTCAACTGCATGCGAAACAAACGAGTTACCTTCAAATCCACGCGAAACACATGATTTAGCTTCAAATCAATGCGAAGTAGCAGGTTCAGCTTGAAATCCATGCGAAACAAATGATTGCGCTTCCTACACTTGGGATATAGGTGATATAGCTTCAACTGCATGCGAAACAAATGAGTTAGCTTCAAATCCATGCGAAACACATGATTCAGCTGCAAATCAATGCAATGTAGAAGGTTTAGCTTCAAATCCATGCCAAACACGTGATTTAGGATCCAATCAATGCGAAGTAGAAGGCTTAGCTTCAAATCCATGCGAAACAAATGGATTAGCTTCAAATAGGTGCGATATAAATGATACAGCTTCAAATACAGGAGAAACAAACGAGTTGGCTTCGAAGCCATGCAAAACACACGATTTAGCTTCAATTCAATGCCAAGTAGAAGGCTTAGCTTCAAATCCATGCGATACAAATGGTTTAGCTTCAAATACTTGTGATATACATGATTTAGCTTCAACTACATTCGAAGCAAACGAGTTAGCTCCAAATCCACGCGAAACACATGATTTAACTTCAAATCAGTGCGAAGTAGCAGGCTTAGCTTTAAATCCATGCGAATCTAATGGTTCGGCTTCAAATACTTGTGACAGACATGATTTGGCTTAAACTGCATGCGAAACAAACGAGTTACCTTCAAATCCACGCGAAACACATAATTTAGCTTCAAATCAATGCGAAGTAGCAGGTTTAGCTTCAAATCCATGCGAAACACATGATTTAGCTTCAAATATTTGCAATATAAGTCATATTGTTTCAAATGCAGGCGAAACGAACGAGTTAGCTTCAAATCCATGCGAAACACATGATTCAGCTGCAAATCAATGCGATGTAGAAGGTTTAGCTTCAAATCCATGCCAAACACATGATTCAGCTTCAAATCCATGGGATGTAGAAGGTTTAGCTTCAAATCCATGCGAAACACATTATTTAGGTGCAAATCAGTGCGAAGAAGATGGCTCAGGTTCAAAGCCATTCGATTCAAATGGTTCATCTTCAAATACGTGTGAAAGATATGATTTAGCTTCAACTGCATGCGAAACAAACGAGTTACCTTCAAATCCACGCGGAACACATGATTTAGCTTCAAATCAATGCGAAGTAGCAGGTTTAGATTGAAATCCATGCGAAACAAATGATTGAGCTTCCTACACTTGGGATATAGGTGATATAGCTTCAACTGCATGCGAAACAAATGAGTTACATTCAAATCCAAGCGAAACACATAATTTAGCTTCAAATCAATGCAATGTAGAAGGTTTATCTTCAAATCCAAGCGAAACACATGATTTAGCTTCCAATACTTGCGATATAAGTGATATAGTTTCAAATGCAGGAGAAACGAAAGAGTTAGCTTCAAATCCATGCGAAACACATGATTCAGCTGCAAATCAATGCGATGTAGAAGGCTTAGCTTCAAATCTATGCAAAACACGTGATTTAGGATCCAATCAATGCTAAGTAGAAGGCTTAGCTTCAAATCCATGCGAAACAAATGCTTTAGCTTCAAATACTTGCGATATAAATGATATAGCTTCAAATACAGGAGAAACAAACGAGTTAGCTTCAAATCCATGCAAAACACACGATTTAGCTTCAATTCAATGCCAAGTAGAAGGCTTAGCTTCTAATACATGCAAAACAAATGGTTTAGCTTCAAATACTTGCGATATAAATGATACAGCTTCAAATACAGGAGAAACAAACGAGTTAGCTTCAAATCTATGCAAAACACACGATTTAGCTTCAATTCAATGCCAAGTAGAAGGCTTAGCTTCTAATACATGTGAAACAAATGGTTTAGCTTCAAATACTTGCGATATAAATGATACAGCTTCAAATACAGGAGAAACAAACGAGTTAGCTTCAAATCCATGCAAAACACACGATTTAGCTTCAATTCAATGCCAAGTAGAAAGCTTAGCTTCAGATCCATGCGAATCAATTGTTTAGCTGCAAATACTTGTGATATACATGATATAGTTTCATCTGCATGCGAAACACATTATTTAGGTGCAAATCAGTGCGAAGTTGAAGGCTCAGGTTCAAAGCCATGCGATTCAAATGGTTCATCTTCAAATACTTGTGAAAGACATGATTTAGCTTCAACTGCATGCGAAACAAACGAGTTACCTTCAAATCCACGCGAAACACATGATTTAGCTTCAAATCAATGCGAAGTAGCAGGTTCAGCTTGAAATCCATGCGAAACAAATGATTGCGCTTCCTACACTTGGGATATAGGTGATATAGCTTCAACTGCATGGGAAACAAATGAGTTACATTCAAATCCAAGCGAAACACATAATTTAGCTTCAAATCAATGCGATGTAGAAGGTTTAGCTTCAAATCCAAGCGAAACACATGATTTAGCTTCCAATACTTGCGATATAAGTGATATAGTTTCAAATGCAGGAGAAACGAAAGAGTTAGCTTCAAATCCATGCGAAACACATGATTCAGCTGCAAATCAATGCAATGTAGAAGGTTTAGCTTCAAATCCATGCAAAACACGTGATTTAGGATCCAATCAATGCGAAGTAGAAGGCTTAGCTTCAAATCCATGCGAAACAAATGGATTAGCTTCAAATAGGTGCGATATAAATGATACAGCTTCAAATACAGGAGAAACAAACGAGTTGGCTTCGAAGCCATGCAAAACACACGATTTAGCTTCAATTCAATGCCAAGTAGAAGGCTTAGCTTCAAATCCATGCGATACAAATGGTTTAGCTTCAAATACTTGTGATATACATGATTTAGCTTCAACTACATTCGAAGCAAACGAGTTAGCTCCAAATCCACGCGAAACACATGATTTAACTTCAAATCAGTGCGAAGTAGCAGGCTTAGCTTTAAATCCATGCGAATCTAATGGTTCGGCTTCAAATACTTGTGAAAGACATGATTTGGCTTAAACTGCATGCGAAACAAACGAGTTACCTTCAAATCCACGCGAAACACATAATTTAGCTTCAAATCAATGCGAAGTAGCAGGTTTAGCTTCAAATCCATGCGAAACACATGATTTAGCTTCAAATATTTGCAATATAAGTCATATTGTTTCAAATGCAGGCGAAACGAACGAGTTAGCTTCAAATCCATGCGAAACACATGATTCAGCTGCAAATCAATGCGATGTAGAAGGTTTAGCTTCAAATCCATGCCAAACACATGATTCAGCTTCAAATCCATGGGATGTAGAAGGTTTAGCTTCAAATCCATGCGAAACACATTATTTAGGTGCAAATCAGTGCGAAGAAGATGGCTCAGGTTCAAAGCCATTCGATTCAAATGGTTCATCTTCAAATACGTGTGAAAGACATGATTTAGCTTCAACTGCATGCGAAACAAACGAGTTACCTTCAAATCCACGCGGAACACATGATTTAGCTTCAAATCAATGCGAAGTAGCAGGTTTAGATTGAAATCCATGCGAAACAAATGATTGAGCTTCCTACACTTGGGATATAGGTGATATAGTTTCAACTGCATGCGAAACAAATGAGTTACATTCAAATCCAAGCGAAACACATAATTTAGCTTCAAATCAATGCAATGTAGAAGGTTTAGCTTCAAATCCAAGCGAAACACATGATTTAGCTTCCAATACTTGCGATATAAGTGATATAGTTTCAAATGCAGGAGAAACGAAAGAGTTAGCTTCAAATCCATGCGAAACACATGATTCAGCTGCAAATCAATGCGATGTAGAAGGCTTAGCTTCAAATCTATGCAAAACACGTGATTTAGGATCCAATCAATGCTAAGTAGAAGGCTTAGCTTCAAATCCATGCGAAACAAATGCTTTAGCTTCAAATACTTGCGATATAAATGATATAGCTTCAAATACAGGAGAAACAAACGAGTTAGCTTCAAATCCATGCAAAACACACGATTTAGCTTCAATTCAATGCCAAGTAGAAGGCTTAGCTTCTAATACATGCAAAACAAATGGTTTAGCTTCAAATACTTGCGATATAAATGATACAGCTTCAAATACAGGAGAAACAAACGAGTTACCTTCAAATCCATGCAAAACACACGATTTAGCTTCAATTCAATGCCATGTAGAAGGCTTAGCTTCATATCCATGCGAATCAATTGTTTAGCTGCAAATACTTGTGATATACATGATTTAGTTTCAACTGCATGCGAAACAAACGAGCTAGCTTCAAATCCATTCGAAACACAATACTTAGCGTCAAATCAATGCGAAGTAGAAGGCAGAGCTTCAAATCCATGCGATACAAATGGTTTAGCTTCAAATACTTGTGATATACATGATTTAGCTTCCACTGCATTCGAAGCAATCGAGTTAGCTCCAAATCCACGCGAAACACATGATTTAACATCAAATCAGTGCGAAGTAGAAGGCTTAGCTTCAAATCCATGCGAAACAAATGGTTTAGCTTCAAATACTTGCGATATAAATGATACAGCTTCAAATACAGGAGAAACAAACGAGTTAGCTTCAAATCCATGGAAAACACACGATTTAGCTTCAATTCAATGCCAAGTAGAAGGCTTAGCTTCTAATACATGCGAAACAAATGGTTTAGCTTCAAATACTTGCGATATAAATGATACAGCTTGAAATACAGGAGAAGCAAACGAGTTAGCTTCAAATGCATGCAAAACACACCATTTAGCTTCAATTCAATGCCAAGTAGAATGCTTAGCTTCTAATACATGCGAAACAAATGGTATAGCTTCAAATATTTGCGATATAAATGATACAGCTTCAAATACAGGAGAAACAAACGAGTTAGCTTCAAATCCATGCAAAACACACGATTTAGCTTCAATTCAATGCCAAGTAGAAGGCTTAACTTCAAATCCATGCGAATCAATTGTTTAGCTGCAAATACTTGTGATATACATGATTTAGTTTCAACTGCATGCGAAACAAACGAGTTAGCTTCAAATCCATTCGAAACACAATACTTCGCGTCAAATCAATGCGAAGTAGAAGGCAGAGCTTCAAATCCATGCGATACAAATGGTTTAGCTTCAAATACTTGTGATATACATGATTTAGCTTCAACTGCGTGCGAAACAAACGAGTTACCTTCAAATCCACGCGAAACACATGATTTAGCTTCAAATCAATGCGAGGTAGCAGGTTTAGCTTGAAATCCATGCGAAACAAATGATTGAGCTTCCTACACTTGGGATGTAGGTGATATAGCTTCAACTGCAAGCGAAACAAATGACTTACATTCAAATCCAAGCGAAACACATAATTTAGCTTCAAATCAATGCGATGTAGAAGGTTTAGCTTCAAATCCAAGCGAAACACATGATTTAGCTTCCAATACTTGCGATATAAGAGATATAGTTTCAAATGCAGGAGATACGATAGAGCTAGCTTCAAATCCATGCGAATGAATTGTTTGGCTGCAAAAACATGTGATATACATGATTTAGTTTCAACTGCATGCGAAACAAACGAGTTAGCTTCAAATCCATTCGAAACACAATACTTAGCGTCAAATCAATGCGAAGTAGAAGGCTTAGCTTCAAATCCATGCGAAACAAATGCTTTAGATTCAAATACTTGCGATATAAATGATATAGCTTCAAATACAGGAGAAACAAACGAGTTAGCTTCAAATCCATGCAAACCACACGATTTAGCTTCAATTCAATGCCAAGTACAAGGCTTAGCTTCAAATCCAGGCGAATCAATTGTGTAGGTGCAAATACTTGTGATATACATGATTTAGTTTCAACTGCATGCGAAACAAACGAGTTAGCTTCAGATCCATTCGAAACACAATATTTAGCGTCAAATCAATACGAAGTAGAAGGCAGAGCTTCAAATCCATGCGATACAAATGGTGTAGCTTCAAATACTTGTGATATACATGATTTAGCTTCAACTGCATTCGAAGCAAACGAGTTAGCTCCAAATCCAGGCGAATCACATGATTTAACTTCAACTCAGTGCGAAGTAGAAGGCTTAGCTTCAAATCCATGCGAATCTAATGGTTCGGCTTCAAATACTTGCGAAATGCATGATTTAGCTTCAAATCAATACGATGTAGAAGGCTTAGCTTCAAATCCATGCAAAACACACGATTTCGCTTCAATTCAATGCCAAGTAGAAGGCTTAGCTTCTAATACATGTGAAACAAATGGTTTAGCTTCAAATACTTGCGATGTAAATGATACAGCTTCAAATACAGGAGAAACAAATGAGTTATCTTCAAATCCATGCAAAACACACGATTTAGCTTCAATTCAATGCCAAGTAGAAGGCTTAGCTTCAAATCCATGCGAATCAATTGTTTAGCTGCAAATACTTGTGATATACATGATATAGTTTCAACTGCATGCGAAAAACATTATTTAGGAGCAAATCAGTGCGAAGTAGAAGGCTCAGGTTCAAAGCCATGCGATTCAATTGGTTCATCTTCAAATACTTGTGAAAGACATGATTTAGCTTCAACTGCATGCGAAACAACCGAGTTACCTTCAAATCCACGCGAAACACATGATTTAGCTTCAAATCAATGCGAAGTAGCAGGTTCAGCTTGAAATCCATGCGAAACAAATGATTGAGCTTCCTACACTTGGGATATAGGTGATATAGCTTCAACTGCATGCGAAATAACTGAGTTACATTCAAATCCAAGCGAAACACATAATTTAGCTTCAAATCAAGGTGATGTAGAAGGTTTAGCTTCAAATCCAAGCGAAACACATGATTTAGCTTCCAATTCTTGTGATATAAGTGATATAGTTTCAAATACAGGAGAAACAAACGAGTTAGCTTCAAATCCATGCAAACCACACGATTTAGCTTCAATTCAATGCCAAGTAGAAGGCTTAGCTTCTAATACATGTGAAACAAATGGTTTAGCTTCAAATACTTGCGATATAAATGATACAGCTTCAAATACAGGAGAAACAAACGAGTTAGCTTCAAATCCATGCAAAACACACGATTTAGCTTCAATTCAATGCCAAGTAGAAAGCTTAGCTTCAGATCCATGCGAATCAATTGTTTAGCTGCAAATACTTGTGATATACATGATATAGTTTCATCTGCATGCGAAACACATTATTTAGGTGCAAATCAGTGAGAAGTAGAAGGCTCAGGTTCAAAGCCATGCGATTCAAATGGTTCATCTTCAAATACTTGTGAAAGACATGATTTAGCTTCAACTGCATGCGAAACAAACGAGTTACCTTCAAATCCACGCGAAACACATGATTTAGCTTCAAATCAATGCGAAGTAGCAGGTTCAGCTTGAAATCCATGCGAAACAAATGATTGCGCTTCCTACACTTGGGATATAGGTGATATAGCTTCAACTGCATGCGAAACAAATGAGTTACATTCAAATCCAAGCGAAACACATAATTTAGCTTCAAATCAATGCGATGTAGAAGGTTTAGCTTCAAATCCAAGCGAAACACATGATTTAGCTTCCAATACTTGCGATATAAGTGATATAGTTTCAAATGCAGGAGAAACGAAAGAGTTAGTTTCAAATCCATGCGAAACACATGATTCAGCTGCAAATCAATGCAATGTAGAAGGTTTAGCTTCAAATCCATGCAAAACACGTGATTTAGGATCCAATCAATGCGAAGTAGAAGGCTTAGCTTCAAATCCATGCGAAACAAATGGATTAGCTTCAAATACGTGCGATATAAATGATACAGCTTCAAATACAGGAGAAACAAACGAGTTGGCTTCGAAGCCATGCAAAACACACGATTTAGCTTCAATTCAATGACAAGTAGAAGGCTTAGCTTCAAATCCATGCGATACAAATGGTTTAGCTTCAAATACTTGTGATATACATGATTTAGCTTCAACTACATTCGAAGCAAACGAGTTAGCTCCAAATCCACGCGAAACACATGATTTAACTTCAAATCAGTGCGAAGTAGCAGGCTTAGCTTTAAATCCATGCGAATCTAATGGTTCGGCTTCAAATACTTGTGAAAGACATGATTTGGCTTAAACTGCATGCGAAACAAACAAGTTACCTTCAAATCCACGCGAAACACATAATTTAGCTTCAAATCAATGCGAAGTAGCAGGTTTAGCTTCAAATCCATGCGAAACACATTATGTAGCTGCAAATCAGTGCGAAGTAGAAGGCTCAGGTTCAAATCCATGCGATTCAAATGGTTCATCTTCAAATACTTGCGAAAGACATGATTTAGCTTCAACTGCATGCGAAACAAACGAGTTACCTTCAAATCCACGCGAAACACATGATTTAGCTTCAAATCAATGCGAAGTAGCAGGTTCAGCTTGAAATCCATGCGAAAGAAATGATTGCGCTTCCTACACTTGGGATATAGGTGATATAGCTTCAACTGCATGCGAAACAAATGAGTTACATTCAAATCCAAGCGAAACACATAATTTAGCTTCAAATCAATGCGATGTAGAAGGTTTAGCTTCAAATCCAAGCGAAACACATGATTTAGCTTCCAATACTTGCGATATAAGTGATATAGTTTCAAATGCAGGAGAAACGAAAGAGTTAGCTTCAAATCCATGCGAAACACATGATTCAGCTGCAAATCAATGCAATGTAGAAGGTTTAGCTTCAAATCCATGCAAAACACGTGATTTAGGATCCAATCAATGCGAAGTAGAAGGCTTAGCTTCAAATCCATGCGAAACAAATGGATTAGCTTCAAATACGTGCGATATAAATGATACAGCTTCAAATACAGGAGAAACAAACGAGTTGGCTTCGAAGCCATGCAAAACACACGATTTAGCTTCAATTCAATGACAAGTAGAAGGCTTAGCTTCAAATCCATGCGATACAAATGGTTTAGCTTCAAATACTTGTGATATACATGATTTAGCTTCAACTACATTCGAAGCAAACGAGTTAGCTCCAAATCCACGCGAAACACATGATTTAACTTCAAATCAGTGCGAAGTAGCAGGCTTAGCTTTAAATCCATGCGAATCTAATGGTTCGGCTTCAAATACTTGTGAAAGACATGATTTGGCTTAAACTGCATGCGAAACAAACGAGTTACCTTCAAATCCACGCGAAACACATAATTTAGCTTCAAATCAATGCGAAGTAGCAGGTTTAGCTTCAAATCCATGCGAAACACATTATGTAGCTGCAAATCAGTGCGAAGTAGAAGGCTCAGGTTCAAATCCATGCGATTCAAATGGTTCATCTTCAAATACTTGTGAAAGACATGATTTAGTTTCAACTGCATGCGAAACAAACGAGTTAGCTTCAAATCCATGCGAAAAACATGATTTAGCAACAAATCAATGTCATGTAGAAGGTTTAGCTTCAAATCCATGAGAAACACATGAATTAGCTTCAAATCAATGCGATGAAGAAGGTTTAGCTTCAAATCCGCCCGAAACAAATGATTTAGCTTCAAATACTTGCGATATAAGTGATATAGCTTCAAATGCAGGCGAAACAAAAGAGTTAGCGTCAAATCCATGCGGAACACATGATTTGACTTCAAATCAATGCGAAGTAGAAGGCTTATCTTCAAATCCATGCGATACAAATCGTTTAGCTTCAAATACTTGTGATATACATGATTTAGCTTCAGCTAAATTCGAAACAGACGAGTTAACTTCTAATCCACGTGAAATACATTATTTAGCTTCAAAAGAGTGCGAATTAGAAGGCTTAGCTTCAAATACTTGCAGTATAAATGAAAGAGCTTCAAACGTAGGCGATACAAACGAGTTAGATTCAAATCAATGCGAAACACATGATTTAGCTTCAAATCCATGGGATGTAGAAGGTTTAGCTTCAAATCCATGCGAAACAAATGATTTAGCTTCAAATCAATGCGATGTAGAAGGTTTAGCTTCAAAACCATGCGAAACAAATGGTTTAGCTAGAAATACTTGTGATATACATTATTTAGCTACAACTGTATGCGAAACAAACGAGTTACCTACAAATCCATGCGAAACACATGATTTAGCTTCAAATCATTGCGATGTAGAAGGTTTAGCTTCAAATCCATGCGAAACAAATGATTGAGCTTCAAACACTTGGGATAAAGGTAATATAGCTTCAACTGCATGCGAAACAAACGAGTTACCTTCAAATCCACACGAAACACATGATTTAGCTTCAAATCAATGCGATGTAGAAGGTTTAGCTTCAAATCCATGCGAAACAAATGATTTAGCATCAAATCAATGCGATGTAGAAGGTTTAGCTTCAAATGAATGCGATACACAAGATTTAGCTTCAAATCAATGCGATGTAGAAGGTTCAGCTTCAAATCCATGCGGCGCATATGATTTAGCTTCAAATACTTGCGATATAAGTGATATAGCTTCAAAAGCTGGAGCAACAAACGAGGTAGCTTCAATTCCATGCGAAACAAATGATTTAGCTTCAAATCAATGCGAAGTAGAAGGATTAGCTTCAAAGCCATGCGAAACAAATGATTTAGCTACAAATACTTGTGATATATATTATTTAGTTACAACTGCCTGCGAAACAAACGAGTTAGCTTCGAATCCACGCGAAATACATTACTTAGCTTCAAGACAATGCGAATTAGAAGGCTTAGCTTCAAATCCATGCGAAACAAATGATGTAGCTCCAAATACTTGCAGCATAAATGAAAGAACTTCAAATGCAGGCGAATCAAACGAGTTAACTTCAAATCCATGTAGAACACAAGATTTAGCTTCCAATCAATGCGAAGGAGAAGTCTTAGCTTCAAATCCATGCGAAACAAATGGTTTAGCTACAAATTAATGCGAAATATATGGTTTAGATACATATACTTGTGATATATATAATACAGCTACAACTTCATGCGAAACACACTAGTTATCTTCAAATCCAAGCGAAACACATTATTCAGCTTCAAATCAATGCGATGTAGAAGGTTTAGCTTCAAATCAATGCGATTCAAACGGTTTAGTTTCAAGTACTTGTGATATACATGATTTAGCTTCAACTGCACGCGAAACAAACGAATTAGCTTCAAATCCATGCAAAACACATAATTAAGCTTCAAATGCATTCGAAACACATGATTTATCTTCAAATTCATGCGGAGCACATGGTTTAGCATCAAATACATGCGAAACAAATTGTTTAGCCGCAGATACTTATGATATACATGATTTAGCTTCAACTGCAGGCGAAACATACGAGTTAGCTTCGAATCCACGCGAAATACATTACTTAGCTTCAAGACAATGCGAATTAGAAGGCTTAGCTTCAAATCCATGCGAAACAAATGATGTAGCTCCAAATACTTGCAGCATAAATGAAAGAACTTCAAATGCAGGCGAATCAAACGAGTTAACTTCAAATCCATGTAGAACACAAGATTTAGCTTCCAATCAATGCGAAGGAGAAGTCTTAGCTTCAAATCCATGCGAAACAAATGGTTTAGCTACAAATACTTGTGATATACATTATTTAGCTACAACTGCATGCGAAACAAACGGGATAGCTTCAAATCCATGCGAAACACATGATTTAGCTTCAAATCAATGCGATGTAGAAGGTTTAGCTTCAAATCCAATCGAAACACATGATTTAGCTTCAAATACTTGCGATATAAGTGATACAGCTTCAAATACAGGCGAAACGAACGAGTTAGCAACAAATCCATGGGATGTAGATGATTTAGCTTCAAATCCATGCGAAGCACATTATGTAGCTGCAAATCAGTGCGAAGTAGAAGGCTCAGGTTCAAATCCATGCGATTCAAATGGTTAATCTTCAAATACTTGTGAAAGACATGATTTAGTTTCAACTGCATGCGAAACAAACGAGTTAGCTTCAAATCCATGCGAAACACATGATTTAGCAACAAATCAATGTCATGTAGAAGGTTTAGCTTCAAATCCATGAGAAACACATGAATTAGCTTCAAATCAATTCCGGAAGAAGGTTTAGCTTCAAATCCGCCCGAAACAAATGATTTAGCTTCAAATACTTGCGATATAAGTGATATAGCTTCAAATGCAGGCGAAACAAAAGAGTTAGCGTCAAATCCATGCGAAACACATGATTTATATGCAAATCAATGCGACGTAGAAGGATTAGCTTCAAATCCATGCGGAACAAATGGGTAACATACAAATGCTTGTGATATACATTATTTAGCTACAACTGCATGCGAAACAAACGAGTTAGCTTCAAATCCATGCGAAACACATGGTTTAGCTTCAAATCAATGCGATGTAGAAGGTTTAGCTTCAAATCCATGCGATTTACACGATTTAGATTCAAATCAATGCGATGTAGAAGGTTCAGCTTCAAATCCATGCGAAACACATGATTTAGCTTCAAACACTTGGGATATGGGTGGTGTAGCTTCAACTGCATGCAAAACAGACGAGTTAACTTCAAATCCATGCTAAACACATGATTTAGTTGCAACTCAATGCGATGTAGAAGGTTTAGCTTCAAATCCATGCGATACACAAGATTTAGCTTCAAATCAATGCGATGTAGAAGTTTCAGCTTCAAATGCAAGCGACCCATATGATTTAGCTTCAAATACTTGCGATATAAGTGATATAGCTTCAAAATCTGGAGGAACAAACGAGGTAGCTTCAATTCCATGCGAAACAAATGATTTAGCTTCAAATCAATGCGAAGTAGAGGGCTTAGCTTCAAATCCATGCGTAACAAATGGTTTAGCTACAAATACTTGTGATATACATTATTTAGCTACAACTGCATGCGAAACAAACGAGTTAGCTTCAAATACATGGGATACACATGATTTAGCTTCAAATCAATGCGATGTAGAAGGTTTAGCTTCAAATCCATGCGAAACAAATGGTTTAGCTACAAATACTTGTGATATACATTATTTAGCTACAACTGCATGCGAAACAAACGAGTTAGCTTCAAATCAATGCGAAACACATGATTTAGCTTCAAATCAATGCGATCTAGAAGGTTTAGCGTCAAATCCATGCGATTTACAAGATTTAGCTTCAAATCAATGCGATGTAGAAGGTTCAGCTTCAAATCCATGCGACACATATGATTTAGCTTCAACTACTTGCGATATAAGTGATATAGCTTCAAAAGCAGGAGGAACAAACGAGGTAGCTTCAATTCCACGCGAAACAAATGATTTAGCTTCAAATCAATGCGAAGTAGAGGGCTTAGCTTCAAATCCATGCGTAACAAATGGTTTAGCTACAAATACTTGTGATATACATTATTTAGCTACAACTGCATGCGAAACAAACGAGTTAGCTTCAAATACATGGGATACACATGCTTTAGCTTCAAATCAATGCGATGTAGAGGGTTTAGCTTCAAATCCATGCGATACACAAGATTTAGCTTCAAATCAATGCGATGTAGAAAGTTCAGCTTCAAATCCATGCGACGCACATGATTTAGCTTCAAATACTTGCGATATAAGTGATATAGCTTCAAAATCTGGAGGAACAAACGAGGTAGCTTCAATTCCATGCGAAACAAATGATTTAGCTTCAAATCAATGCGAAGTAGAGGGCTTAGCTTCAAATCCATGCGTAACAAATGGTTTAGCTACAAATACTTGTGATATACATTATTTAGCTACAACTGCATGCGAAACAAACGAGTTAGCTTCAAATACATGGGATACACATGATTTAGCTTCAAATCAATGCGATGTAGAAGGTTTAGCTTCAAATCCATGCGAAACAAATGGTTTAGCTACAAATACTTGTGATATACATTATTTAGCTACAACTGCATGCGAAACAAACGAGTTAGCTTCAAATCAATGCGAAACACATGATTTAGCTTCAAATCAATGCGATCTAGACGGTTTAGCTTCAAATCCATGCGATTTACAAGATTTAGCTTCAAATCAATGCGATGTAGAAGGATTAGCTTCAAATCCATGCGATCTAGAAGGTTTAGCTTCAAATCCATGCGAAACAAATGATTTAGCTTCAAATCAATGCGAAGTAGAAGGTTTAGCTTCAAATCCATGCGATTTACAAGATTTAGCTTCAAATCAATGCGAAGTAGAAGGCTTAGCTTCAAATCCATGCGATCTAGAAGGTTTAGCTTCAAATCCATGCGAAACAAATGATTTAGCTTCAAATCAATGCGAAGTAGAAGGCTTAGCTTCAAATCCATGCGAAACAAATGGATAAGATACAAATGCTTGTGATATACATTATTTAGCTACAACTGCATGCGAAACAAACGAGTTAGCTCCAAATCCATGCGAAACACATGATTTAGCTGCAAATCAATGCGATGTAGAAGGTTTAGCTTCAAATCCATGCGATCTAGAAGGTTTAGCTTCAAATCCATGCGAAACAAATGATTTAGCTTCAAATCAATGCGAAGTAGAAGGCTTAGCTTCAAATCCATGCGAAACAAATGGATAAGATACAAATGCTTGTGATATACATTATTTAGCTACAACTGCATGCGAAACAAACGAGTTAGCTCCAAATCCATGCGAAACACATGATTTAGCTGCAAATCAATGCGATGTAGAAGGTTTAGCTTCAAATCCATGCGATCTAGAAGGTTTAGCTTCAAATCCATGCGAAACAAATGATTTAGCTTCAAATCAATGCGAAGTAGAAGGCTTAGCTTCAAATCCATGCGAAACAAATGGGTAACATACAAATGCTTGTGATATACATTATTTAGCTACAACTGCATGCGAAACAAACGAGTTAGCTTCAAATCCATGCGAAACACATGGTTTAGCTTCAAATCAATGCGATGTAGAAGGTTTAGCTTCAAATCCATGCGATTTACACGATTTAGATTCAAATCAATGCGATGTAGAAGGTTCAGCTTCAAATCCATGCGAAACACATGATTTAGCTTCAAACACTTGGGATATGGGTGGTGTAGCTTCAACTGCATGCAAAACAGACGAGTTAACTTCAAATCCATGCTAAACACATGATTTAGTTGCAACTCAATGCGATGTAGAAGGTTTAGCTTCAAATCCATGCGATACACAAGATTTAGCTTCAAATCAATGCGATGTAGAAGTTTCAGCTTCAAATGCAAGCGACCCATATGATTTAGCTTCAAATACTTGCGATATAAGTAATATAGCATCAAAAGCTGGAGGAACAAACGAGTGAGCTTCAAATCCATGCGAAACACATGATTTAGCTTCAAATAAATGCGATGTAGAAGGTTTAGCTTCAAATACTTGCGATATAAATGAAGTAACTTCAACTGCAGAGGATACAATCAAGTTAGCTTCAAATCCATGCAAAACACATGATTAAGCTTCAAAAACATGGGATGTAGAAGGTTTAGCTCCAAATCCATGAGAAACAAATGATTTAGCTTCAGATACTTGCGATACAAATGATATAGATTCAACTGTATGCGAAAAAAACGATTCAGCTTCAAATCCAAGGGAAACACATGATTTAACTTCAAATCAATGCGAAGTAAAAGGGTTAGCTTCAAACCCAAGCGAAACGAATGATTTAGCAACAAATACTTGCGAATATAAGTGATATAGCTTCAAATGCAGGCGAAACAAACGTGTTAGCTTCAAATCCAAGCGAAACAGATGGTTTAACTTCAAATCAATGCGAAGTAGAAGACGTAGCTTCAAATCCATGCGGAACAAATGGTTATGCTTCAAAAACTTGTGATATATGTGATATAGATTCAACTGCAGGCGAAACAAACGAGTTACCTTCAGATCCATGCGAAACACATGATTTAGTTGCAAATCAATGCGATGTAGAGGGTTTAGCTTCAAATCCATGCGACAGACAAGATTTAGCTTCAAATCAATGCGATGTAGAAAGTTCAGCTTCAAATCCATGCGACGCACATGATTTAGCTTCAAATACTTGCGATATAAGTGATATAGCTTCAAAATCTGGAGGAACAAACGAGGTAGCTTCAATTCCATGCGAAACAAATGATTTAGCTTCAAATCAATGCGAAGTAGAGGGCTTAGCTTCAAATCCATGCGTAACAAATGGTTTAGCTACAAATACTTGTGATATACATTATTTAGCTACAACTGCATGCGAAACAAACGAGTTAGCTTCAAATACATGGGATACACATGATTTAGCTTCAAATCAATGCGATGTAGAAGGTTTAGCTTCAAATCCATGCGAAACAAATGGTTTAGCTACAAATACTTGTGATATACATTATTTAGCTACAACTGCATGCGAAACAAACGAGTTAGCTTCAAATCAATGCGAAACACATGATTTAGCTTCAAATCAATGCGATCTAGAAGGTTTAGCGTCAAATCCATGCGATTTACAAGATTTAGCTTCAAATCAATGCGATGTAGGAGGTTCAGCTTCAAATCCATGCGACACATATGATTTAGCTTCAACTACTTGCGATATAAGTGATATAGCTTCAAAAGCAGGAGGAACAAACGAGGTAGCTTCAATTCCACGCGAAACAAATGATTTAGCTTCAAATCCATGCGAAAGACATGATTCAGCATCAAATCAGTGTGAAGTAGAAGGCTTAGCATCAAACCCCATGCGAATCAAATGGTTTAGATTCAAATACTTGTGATATACATGATTTAGCTTAAACTGCATGCGACACAAACGAGTTAGCTTCAAATCCATGCGAAACACATGATTCAGATGCAAATCAATGCGATGTAGAAGGTTTAGCTTCAAATCCATGCAAAACACGTGATTTAGCTTCCTATTAATGCGAAGTAGAAGGCTTAGCTTCAAATCTATGCGAAACAAATGGTTTATCTTCAAATACTTGTGATATACGCTATTTAGATTTAACTGCATGCGCAACGAACGAGTTAGCTTCAAATCCATTCGAAACACATAATTTAGCTTCAAATCAATGCGAAGTAGCAGGTTTAACATCAAATCCATGCGAAACACAATATTTAGCGTCAAATCAATGCGAAGTAGAAGGCAGAGCTTCAAATCCATGCGATACAAATGGTTTAGCTACAAATACTTGTGATATACATTATTTAGCTACAACTGCATGCGAAACAAATGAGTTAGCTTCAAATCCATGCGAAAGACATGATTCAGCATCAAATCAGTGTGAAGTAGAAGGCTTAGCATCAAACCCCATGCGAATCAAATGGTTTAGATTCAAATACCTGTGATATACATGATTTAGCTTAAACTGCATGCGACACAAACGAGTTAGCTTCAAATCCATGCGAAACACATGATTCAGATGCAAATCAATGCGATGTAGAAGGTTTAGCTTCAAATCCATGCAAAACACGTGATTTAGCTTCCTATTAATGCGAAGTAGAAGGCTTAGCTTCAAATCTATGCGAAACAAATGGTTTATCTTCAAATACTTGTGATATACGCTATTTAGATTTAACTGCATGCGCAACGAACGAGTTAGCTTCAAATCCATGCGAAACACATAATTTAGCTTCAAATCAATGCGAAGTAGCAGGTTTAACATCAAATCCATGCGAAACACAATATTTAGCGTCAAATCAATGCGAAGTAGAAGGCAGAGCTTCAAATCCATGCGATACAAATGGTTTAGCTTCAAGTACTTGTGATATACATGATTTAGCTTCAACTGCATTCGAAGCAAACGAGTTAGCTCCAAATCCACGCGAAACACATGATTTCACTTCAAATCAGTGCGAAGTAGAAGGCTTAGCTTCAAATCCATGCGAAACAAATGGTTTAGCTTCAAATACTTGCGATATAAATGATACAGCGTCAAATACAGGAGAAACAAACAAGATAGCTTCAAATCCATGCAAAACACACGATTTAGCTTCAATTCAATGCCAAGTAGAAGGCTTAGCTTCAAATCCATGCGAAAAAAAATGGTTTAGCTACAAATACTTGTAATATACATTATGAAGCTACAACTGCATGCGACACAAACGAGTTAGATTCAAATCCATGCGAAACACATAATTTAGCTTCAAATCAATGCGATGTAGAAGGTTTAGCTTCAAATCCATGCGAAACTAATGGATTAGCTACAAATACTTGTGATATACATTATTTAGCTACAACTGCATGCGAAACAAACGAGTTAGCTTCAAATCCATGCGTGACACATGATTTAGCTTCAAAACAATGCGATGTAGAAGGTTTAGCTTCAAATCCATGCGAATCAAATGATTTAGCTTCAAATACTTGTGATATACATGATATAGCATCAAATGCAGGCGGAAAAAACGAGTTAGCTTCAAATCCATGCGAAAGACATGATTCAGCTTCAAATCAGTGCGTTCTAGGAGGCTTAGCATCAAAACCCATGCGAAACAAACGAGTTAGCTTCAAATCCATGCGAAACACATGATTTAGCTTCAAATCAATACGAAGTAGAAGGCTCAGGTTCAAAGCCATGCGATTCAAATGGTTCATCTATAGATACTTGTGAAAGACATGATTTATCTTCAACTACATGCGAAACAAACGAGTTATCTTCAAATCCACGCGAAACACATGATTTAGCTTCAAATCAATGCGATGTAGAAGGTTTAGCTTCAAATGCGTGCGAAACAAATGATTTTGGCATCAAATACTTGCGATATAAATGACATAGCTTCAAATGCAGGCGACACAAACGAGTTAGCTTCAAATCCATGCGAAACACATGATTTAGCTTCAAATCCAAGCGAAACACATGATTTATCCTCAAATCAATGCGATGTAGAAGGTTTAGCTTCAAATCTGTGCGAAACAAATGATTTAGCTTCTAATCAATGCGAAGTAGAAGGCTTAGCTTCAAATCCATGCGGAACAAAGGGATTAGGTTCAGATACTTACGATATACATAATTTGGCTTCAACTGCATGCGAAATCAACGAGTTAGCTTCAAGTCCACGCGAAACACTTGATTTAGATTCAAATCAATGATCTGTAGGAGGTATAGCTTCAAATCTGCGCGTTATAAATGATTTAGCTTCAAATACTTGCGATAAAAGTGATATAGCTTCAAATACTGGCGAAACAAACGAGTTAGATTCAAATCCATGTGAAACAAATCATTTAGCTCCAAATCCATGCGAAACACATGATTCAGCTACAAATCTATGCGATGTAGAAGGTCTAGCTTCAAATCCATGCGAAACAAATGATTTAGCTTCAATTACTTGCAATATAAGTGATATAGCTTCAAATGCAGGCGAAACAAAAGAGTTAGCTTCAAATCCATGCGAAACACATGATTCGTCTTCAAATCAAAGCGAAGTAGAAGGATTAGCTTCAAATCCATGCCAAACGAATGATTTAGCTTCAAATACTTGCGGTAGAAATGAAATAGCTTCAAATGCAGGCGAAGCAAACGAGTTAGCTTCAAATCCATGCAAAACACATGATTTAGCTTTCAATCTATGTGAAACACATGATTTAGCTTCTGATAAATGCGAAGTATAAGGCTCAGCTTCAAATCCAAGCGAAACACATGATTTAGCTTCAAAGCAATGCGAATTAGCAGGCTTAGCTTCAAATACATGAGAAATAATTGATTTAGCTTCAGACACTTGCGGTATAAGCGATATAGCTTCAAATGCAGGGGAAACAAACGAGTTAGCTTCAAATCCATGATAAACACTAGATTTAGCTTCAAATCAAAGCGACGTGGAAGGTTTAGCTTCAAATCCATGCGAAACAAATGATTTAGCATCAGATACATGTTATATAATTGATATAGCTACAAATGCATGGGAAACAAACGGGTTAGCTTTAAATACATGCAAAAGACATGATTAAGCTGCAAATCAATGCGAAGTAGAAGGCTTATATTCAAATCCATGCGATACAAATCGTTTAGCTTCAAATACTTGTGATATACATGATTTAGCTTCAGCTGCATTCGAAACAGACGAGTTAACTTCTAATCCACGCGAAATACATTATTTAGTTTCAAAAGAGTGCGAATTAGAAGGCTTAGCTTCAAATACTTGCAGCATAAATGAAAGAGCTTCAAATGCAGGCGAAACAAACGAGTTAGCTTCAAATCCATGTGAAACAAATGATTTAGCTTCATATACAAGGGAAACACATGATTTAGCTTCAAATCAATGCGATGTAGAAGGTTTAGATTCAAATCTGAGCACAACAAATGACTCATCTTCAAATACTCTCGATATTGGTGATATAGCTACAAATGCAGACGAAACACACGATCAGCTTCAAATCCATGCGAAACAAATGATTTAGTTTCAAGTCAATTCTTAGTAGAAGGCTTGGCCCCAAATCCAAGCGAAACAAATGGCTTAGATACAGATACTTGTGATATACATGATTTAGCTTCAGCTGCATGCGAAACAAACGAGTTAGCTTCAAATCCAAGCGAGAGACGTGATTTAGCTGCAAATCAGTGCGAAGTAGAAGGCTTAGCTTCAAATACATGCGAAACACACGATTTAGCTTCAAATCAGTGCGATGTAGAAGGTTTAGCTTCAAATCCAAGCGAAACACATGATTTAGCTTCATATCCATAGGATGTAGAAGGTTTAGCTTCAAATCCATGCGAAACACATTATTTTAGCTGCAAATCAGTGCGAAGTAGAAGGCTCAGGTTCAAATCAATGCGAATCAAATGGTTTATCTTCAAATACGTGTGAAACACATGATTTAGCTTCAAATCAATGCGATGTAGAAGGTTTTGCGTGAAATCCAAGCGAAACACATGACCTAGCTTCAAATCAATGCGATGTAGAAGGTTTAGCTTCAAATCCACGCGAAACGAATGATTTAGCTTCAAACACTAGGGATATACGTGATATAGCTACAAATGCAGACAAATCAAACGAGTTAGGTTCAAACTCCATGCGATACACATGATTTAGCTCCAAATACTTGCGATATAAATGATGTAGATTCAAATGCAGGTGAAACAAATGATTTAGCTTCAAATACTCTCGATATTAGTGATAACTTCAAATGCAGACGAAACACACGAGTTGGCTTTAAATCCATGGCGAAACAAATGATTTAGTTTCAAGTCAATTCTTAGTAGAAGGATTAGCTTCAAATCCATGCGAAACACATGATTTAGCAGCAAATCAATGCGATGTAGAAGGTTTAGCTCCAAATACATGCGAAACAAATGGTTTAGCTTCAAATACTTTTGATATACGTTATTTAGATTTAACTGTACGCGCAACGAACGAGTTAGCTTCAAATCCATGCGAAACACATGATTTAGCAGCAAATGAATGCGATGGAGAAGGTTTAGCTTGAAATCCAAGCGAAACACGTGATTTAGCTTCAAATACTTGCAATATAAGTGATATAGATTCAAATACAGGCGAAACGAACAAGTTAGCTTGAAATCAATGCGAAACACATGATTCATTTGCAAATCAATGCGATGTAGAAGGTTCAGCTTCAAGTCCACGCAAAACACGTGATTTAGCTTCCAATTAATGCGAAGTAAAAGGCTTAGCTTCAAATCCATGCGAAACAAATGGTTTAGCTACAAATACTCGTGATATACGTTATTTAGATTTAACTGCATGCGCAACGAACGAGTTAGCTTCAAATCCATGCGAAACACATGATTTAGCTTCAAATCAATGCGATGTAGGAGGTTTAGCTTCAAATCCATGCGATGTAGAAGGTTTAGCTTCAAATCGATGCGAAACAAATGACTTAGCTTCAAATCAATGCGAAGTAGAAGGATTAGCTTCAAATCCATGCAAACAAATGGTTCAGCTACAAATACTTGTGATATACATTATTTAGCTACAACTGCATGCGAAACAAACGAGTTAGCTTCAAATCCATGCGAAAGACATGATTCAGCATCAAATCAGTGTGAAGTAGAAGGCTTAGCATCAAATCCCATGCGAATCAAACGGTTTAGATTCAAATACTTGTGATATACATGATTTAGCTTAAACTGCATGCGACACAATCGAGTTACCTTCAAATCCACGCGAAACACATGAGTTAGCTTCAAATCAATGCGATGTAGAAGGCTTAGCTTCAAATTCAAGCGAAACACATGATTTAGCTTCAAATACTTGCGATATAAGTGATATAGTTTCAAATGCAGGTGAAACGAACGAGTTAGCTTCAAATCAATGCGATGTAGGAGGTTTAGCTTCAAATCCATGCGATGTAGAAGGTTTAGCTTCAAATCGATGCGGAACAAATGACTTAGCTGCAAATCAATGCGATGTAGAAGGCTTAGCTTCAAATCCATGCAAAACACGTGATTTAGGATCCAATCAATGCGAAGTAGAGGTCTTAGCTTCAAATCCATGCGATACAAATGGTTTAGCTACAAATACTTGTGATATACATTATTAAGCTACAACTGCATGCGAAACAAACGAGTTACCTTCAAATCCACGCGAAACGCATGATTTAGCTTCAAATCAATGCGATGTAGAAGGCTTAGCTTCAAATCCATGCCAAACACGTGATTTAGGATCCAATCAATGCGAAGTAGAAGGCTTAGCTTCAAATCCATGCGAAACAAATGGTTTAGCTTCAAATACTTGCGATATAAGTAATATAGCTTCAAATGCAGACAAAACAAAAGAGTTAGCTTCAAATCCAAGCGGAACTCATGATTTAGCATCAGATCAATGCGATGTAGAAGGTTTAGCGTCAAATCCAAGCGAAACACATGACCTAGCTTCAAATCAATGCAATGTAGAAGGTTTAGCTTCAAATCCACGCGAAACAAATGATTTAGCTTCAAATCACTGTTGAAGTAGAAGGCTTAGCTTCAAAACCATGCGGAACAAATGAGTTAGCTTCAAATACTTGTGATATAAGTGATATAGATTCAACTGCAGGCAAAAGAAACGAGTTACTTCAAATCCATGCGAAACAAATGATTTTTCTTCAAATACTTGCGATAAAAGTGATATAGCATCAAATGCAGGCAATTAAAACAAGTTAGCTTCAATTCCATGCGAATCACATGATTAAGTTTCAATTCAATTCCTAGTAGGAGAATTCGCTTCAAATCCATGCGAAACTTCAAATGCAGACGAAACACACGATAGGCTTCAAATCCATGCGAAGCAAATGATTTAGTTTCAAGTCAATTCTTAGTAGAAGGATTAGCTTCAAATCCATGCGAAACAAATGATTTAGCTTCAAATACTTTCGGTACAAATGATGTAGACTCAAATGCAGACAGAACAAACGAGTTAGCTTCAGATCCATGCAAAACACATAATTTATCTGCATTTCAATGCCAAGTAGAAGGGTTAGCTTCAAATCTATGCGATACACTAGATTTAGCTTCAAATCAATGCGATGTAGAAGGTTCAGCTTCAAATCAATACGACGCAAATGATTTACATTCAAATACTTGCAATATACATGATTTAGCTTCTACTGCAAGCGAAACAACGAGTTACCTTCAAATCCACGCGAAACACATAATTTAGCTTCAAATCAATGGGAAGTAGCAGGTTTAGCTTCAAATCCATGCGAAACAAATGATTGAGCTTCCTACACTTGGGATATAGGTGATATAGCTTCAGCTGCATGCGAAACAAATGAGTTACATTCAAATCCAAGCGAAACACATAATTTAGCTTCAAATCAATGCGATGTAGAAGGTTTAGCTTCAAATCCAAGCGAAACACATGATTTAGCTTCCAATACTTGCGATATAAGTGATATAGTTTCAAATGCAGGAGAAACGAACGAGTTAGCTTCAAATCCATGCGAAACACATCATTCAGCTGCAAATCAATGCGATGTAGAAGGCTTAGCTTCAAATCCATGCAAAACACGTGATTTAGGATCCAATCAATGCGAAGTAGAAGTCTTAGCTTCAAATCCATGGGATGTAGAAGGTTTAGCTTCAAATCCATGCGTAAAACATTATTTAGCTGCAAATCAGTGCGAAGTAGAAGGCTCAGGTTCAAATCGATGCGATTCAAATGGTTCATCTTCAAATACTTGTGAAAGACATGATTTCGCTTCAACTGCATGCGAAACAAACGAGTTAGCTTCAAATCAATGCGATGTAGAAAGTTTAGCTTCAAATCCATGCGACACATATGATTTAGCTTCAAATACTTGCGATATAAGTGATATAGATTCAAAAGCTGGAGGAACAAATGAGGTAGCTTCAATTCCATGCGAAACAAATGATTTAGCTTCAAATCAATGCGAAGTAGAAGGCTTAGCTTCAAATCCATGCGAAACAAATGGTTTAGCTACAAATACTTGTAATATACATTATTTAGCTACGAACAGCATGCGAAACAAACGAGTTAGCTTCAAACCAATGTGAAACACACGATTTAGCTTCAAATCAATACGAAGTAGAAGACTTAGCTTCAAATCCATGCGAAACAAATATGGTTTGGCTTCAAATACTAGCGATATAAATGAAGTAACTTCAAATGCAGAGGATACAATCAAGTTAGCTTCAAAACCATGCAAAACACATGATCAAGCTTCAAATCCATGGGCAACAAATGATTTAGGTTCATTGTCATGGTAAACACATGATTTAGCTTCACATAAATGCGAAACAAATGGTTTAGTTTCAAATACTTGAAATATACATGATATAGCTTCAACTGCATGCGAAACAAACGAGTTACCTTCTAATCCACGCGAAACACATGATTTAGCTTCAAATCAATGCGATGTAGATAGCTTAGATTCAAATCCATGCGAATCAAATGCTTTAGCTTCAAATATTTGTGATATAAGTGATATTGCTTCAAATGTAGACGAATCAAGCGACTTAGCTTCAGAATCCATGCCATACACATGATTTAGCTTCAAATCAATGCGAAGTAGAAGGCTTAGCTTCAAATCCATGCGAAACAAATGGTTTAGCTACAAATACTTGTAATATACATTATTTAGCTACGAACTGCATGCGAAACAAACGAGTTAGCATCAAGTCCATGCGAAACACATGATTTAGCTGGAAATCAATGCGATGTAGAAGGTTTAGCTTCAAAACCATGCGAAACAAATGATTGAGCTTCAAACACTTGGGATATAGGTGGTATAGCCCCAACTGCATGCGAAACAAACGAGTTACCTTCAAATCCACGCGAAACACATGAGTTAGCTTCAAATCAATGCGATGTAGAAGGTTTAGCTTCAAATCCATGCGAAACAAATGATTGAGCTTCAAACACTTGGGACAAAGGTGATATAGCTTCAACTGCATGCGAAACAAACGAGTTACCTTCAAATCCACGCGAAACACATGAATTGGTTCAAATGAATGCGATGTAGAAGGTTTAGCTTCAAATCCAAGCGAAACACATGATTTAGCTTCAAATAGTTGCGATATAAGTGATATAGATTCAAATACAGGCGAAACGAACGAGTTAGCTTCAAATCCATGCGAAACACATGATTCAATTGCAAATCAATGCGATGTAGAAGGTTTAGCTTCAAATCCATGCAAAACTCGTGATTTAGCTTCCAATTAATGCGAAGTAGAAGGCTTAGCTTCAAATCCATGCGACACATATGATTTAGCTTCATATACTTGCGATATAAATGATATAGCTCCATATGCAGGCGAATCGAACGAGTTAGCTTCAAAATCCACGCGATACACATGATTTAGCTTCAAATGAATGCGATGTAGAAGGTTTAGCTTCAAATCCATGCGAAACACATGATTTAGCTTAAAATCAATGCGATGTAGAAGGTTTAGCTTCAAATCCATGCGAAACAAATGAATGAGCTTCAAACACTTGGGATATAGGCGGTATAGCTCCAACTGCATGCGAAACAAACGAGTTATCTTCAAATCCACGCGAAACACATGAGTTAGCTTCAAATCAATGCGATGTAGAAGGCTTAGCTTCAAATTCAAGCGAAACACATGATTTAGCTTCAAATACTTGCGATATAAGTGATATAGTTTCAAATGCAGGTGAAACGAACGAGTTAGCTTCAAATCCATGCGAAACACATGATTCAGCTGCAAATCAATGCGATGTAGAAGGCTTAGCTTCAAATCCATGCAAAACACGTGATTTAGGATCCAATCAATGCGAAGTAGAGGGCTTAGCTTCAAATCCATGCGATACAAATGGTTTAGCTACAAATACTTGTGATATACATTATTAAGCTACAACTGCATGCGAAACAAACGAGTTACCTTCAAATCCACGCGAAACACATGATTTAGCTTCAAATCAATGCGATGTAGAAGGCTTAGCTTCAAATCCATGCAAAACACGTGATTTAGGATCCAATCAATGCGAAGTAGAAGGCTTAGCTTCAAATCCATGCGAAACAAATGGTTTAGCTTCAACTACTTGTGATATACATGATTTAGCTTCAACTGCATGCGAAACAAACGAGCGAACTTCAAATACATGCGAAAAACATGATTTAGCTTCGAACCAATGCGATGGAGACGGTTTAGCTTCAAATCCATGCGGAACAAATGATTTAGCTTCAAATAATTGTGATATAAGTGATATAGATTCAACTGCAGGCGTAACAAACGAGTTAGCTTCAAATACATGCGAAACATATGATTTAGCTTCAAATACTTGCGATATAATTGATATAGCTTCAAATGCAGGCGACACAAACGAGATAGCTTCAAATTCATTCAAAACACATGATTTAGCTTCAAATCCAAGCGAAACACATGATATAGCTTCAAATCAATGCGATGTAAAAGGTTTAGCTTCAAATCCGTGCGAAGCAAATGTTTTTAGCATCAAATACTTGCGATGTAAGTGATATAGCTTCAATGCAGGCCAAACAGACGAGTTAGCTCCAAATCCATGAGAAACACATGATTTAGCTTCAAATCAATGCGAAGTAGAGGGCTTAGCATCAAATCCATGCGAAACGAATGATCTAGATTCATATCAATACGAAGTAGAAGGCTTAGCTTCAAATCCATGCGACACAACTGATTGAGCATCAAATACTTGCGATATAAATGATATAGCTTCAAATGCAGGCGAAGCAAACGAGTTAGCTTCAAATCCAAGCGAAACACATGCCTTAGCTTCAAATCAATGCGATGTAGAAGGTTTAGCTTCGAATCTGTGCGAAACAAATGATTTAGCTTCAAATACTCTCGATATTAGTGATATAGCTTCAAATGCATACGAATCAAACGAGTTAACTTCAAATCCATGCGAAACACATGATTTAGCTTCAAATCAATGCGATGTAGAAGGTTTAGCTTCAAATCCAAGCGAAACACATATGATTTAGCTTCAAATACTTGCGATACAAATGAAGTAACTTCAAATGCTGAGGATACCATCAAGTTAGATTCAAATCCATGCAAAACACATGATTAAGCTTCAAATCCATGGGCATCACATGATTTAGGTTCATTGTCATGGTAAACACATGATTTTCTAATACTTGTCATATACATGATATAGCTCCAACTGCATGCGAAACAAACGAGTTAGCTTCAAATCCATGCGAATCAAATGGTTTAGATTCAAATACTTGTGATATACATGATTTAGCTTCAACTGCATGCGACACAAACAAGTTAGCTTCAAATCCATGCGAAACATATGATTCAGATGCAAATCAATGCGATGTAGAAGGTTTAGCTTCAAATCCATGCCAAACACATGTTTTAGCTTCAAATCCATGGGATGGAGAAGGTTTAGCTTCAAATCCATGAGAAACAAATGATTTAGCTTCAGATACTTGCGATATAAGTGATATAGCTTCAAAGCTTGAGGAACAAACGAGGTAGCTTCAATTCTATGCGAAACATATGATTTAGCTTCAAATCAACGCGAAATAGAAGGCTTAGATTCCTAATCCATGCGAAACAAATGGTTTAGCTACAAATACTTGTGATATACAATATTTTGCTACAACTGCATGCGAAACAAACGAGTGAGCTTCAAATCCACGCGAAACACATGAGTTAGCTACAAATCAATGCGATGTAGAACGTTTAGCTTTAAATCCATGCGAAACCAATGATTTAGCTTCAAATCAATGCGATGTAGAAGGTTTAGCTTCAAATCAATGCGAAACAAATGATTGAGCTTCAAACACTTGAGATAAAGGTGATATAGCTTCAACTGCATGCGAAACAAACGAGTTACCTTCAAATCCACGCGAAACATATGGTTTAGCTTCAAATCAATGCGATGTAGAAGGTTTAGCTTTCTAATCCATGCGAAACAAATGATTTAGCTTCAAATCAATGCGAAGTAGAAGGCTTAGCTTCAAATCCATGCGAAACAAATGGTTTAGCTACAAATACTTGTGACATACATTATTTAGCTACAACTGCATGCGAAACAAACGAGTTAGCTTCAAATCCATGCAAAACACGTGATTTAGCTTCAAATCAATGCGAAGTAGAAGGCTTAGCATCAAATCCATGAAAAACAAATGGTTTAACTGCAAATACATGTGATACACTGTATTTAGCTTCAACAGCATGTGAAACAAACGACGTTGGTTTCAAATCCAAGCGAAACACATGATTTAGCTTCAGATCAATGCGACGTAGAAGGTTTATCTTCAAATCCATGCGATACAAATAGTTTAGCTTCAAATACTTGTGATATACATGATTTAGTTTCAACTGCATACGAAATAAACTAGTTAGCTTCAAACCCAAGGGAAACACATGATTTAACTTCAAATCAATGCGAAGTAGAAGGCTTAGCTTCAAATCAACGTGACACAAATGGTTTTGATTCAGATACTTGTGATAAACATGATTTAGCTTCAACTGCATGCGAAACAAACGAGTTAGCTCCAAATCCAAGCCGAACACATGATTTAGCTTCAAATCAATGCTGTGTAGAAGGTTTAGCTTGAAATCCAAGCGAAACAAATGATTTAGCATCAGATACTTGCGATATAAGTGATACTGCTTCAAATGCAGACGAAACAAACGAGTTAGCATCAAATCCAAGCGAAACACACGATTTAGCTTCAAAACACTGCGATGTAGATGGTTTAGCTTCAAATCCATGGGAAACAAATGGTTTAGCTACAAATACTTGTGATATACATTATTTAGCTACAACTGCATGCGAAACAAAAGAGTTAGCGTCAAATCCATGCGGAACACATGATTTAACTACAAATCAATGCGAAGTAGAAGGCTTATCTTCAAATCCATGCGATACAAATCGTTTAGCTTCAAATACTTGTGATATACATGATTTAGCTTCAGCTAAATTCGAAACAGACGAGTTAACTTCTAATCCACGCGAAATACATTATTTAGCTTCAAAAGAGTGCGAATTAGAAGGCTTAGCTTCAAATACTTGCAGTATAAATGAAAGAGCTTCAAATGCAGCCGAAACAAACGAGTTAGCTTAAAATCCATGTAGAACACATGATTTAGCTTCCAATCAATGCGAAGTAGAAGTCTTAGCTTCAAATCCATGCGGAACAAATGGTTTATCTTCAAATACTTGCGATGTAAATGATATAGCTTCAAACGCAGGCGAAACAACGAGTTACCTTCAAATCCACGCGAAACACATAATTTAGCTTCAAATCAATGCGATGTAGAAGGATTATCTTCAAATCCAAGCGAAACACATGATTTAGCTTCCAATACTTGCGATATATTTGATATAGTTTCAAATGCAGAAGAAACGGACGAGTTAGCTTCAAATCCATGCGAAACACATGATTCAGCTGCAAATCAATGCGATGTAGAAGGCTTAGCTTCAAATCCATGCAAAACACGTGATTTGGGATGCAATCAATGCGAAGTAGAAGGCTTAGCTTCAAATCCATGCGAAACAAACGGATTAGCTTCAAATACGTGCGATATAAATGATACAGCTTCAAATATAGGAGAAACAAACGAGTTAGCTTCAAATCCATGCAAGCACACGATTTAGCTTCAATTCAATGCCAAGTAGAAGGCTTAGCTTCAAATCCATGCGAATCTAATGGTTCGGCTTCAAATACTTGTGAAATGCATGACTTAGCTTCAACTGCATGCGAAAAAACGAGTTACCTTCAAATCCACGCGAAACACATAATTTAGCTTCAAATCAATGCGAAGTAGCAGGTTTAGCTTCAAATCCATGCGAAACACATGATTTAGCTTCAAATACTTGCGATATAAGTGATATAGTTTCAAATGCAGGCGAAACGAACGAGTGAGCTTCAAATCCATGCGAAACACATGATTCAGCTGCAAATCAATGCGATGTAGAAGGTTTAGCTTCAAATCCATGCCAAACACATGATTTAGCTTCAAATCCATGGGATGTAGAAGGTTTAGCTTCAAATCCATGCGAACCACATTATTTAGGTGCAAATCAGTGCGAAGTAGAAGGCTCAGGTTCAAAGCCATGCGATTCAAATGGTTCATCTTCAAATACTTGTGAAAGACATGATTTAGCTTCAACTACATGCGAAACAAACGAGTTACCTTCAAATCCACGTGAAACACACAATTTAGCTTCAAATCAATGCGATGGAGCAGGTTTAGCTTCAAATCCATGCAAAACAAATGATTGAGTTTCCTACACTTGGGATATAGGTGATATAGCTTCAACTGCATGCGAAACAAATGAGTTACATTCAAATGCAAGCGAAACACATAATTTAGCTTCAAATCAATGCGATGTAGAAGGTTTAGCTTCAAATTCAAGCGAAACACATGATTTAGCTTCAAACACTTGCGATATAAGTGATATAGCTTCAAAAGCAGGAGGAACAAACGAGGTAGCTTCAATTCCATGCGAAACAAATGATTTAGCTTCAAATCAATGCGAAGTAGAAGGCTTAGCTTCAAATCCATGCAAAACACGTGATTTAGGATCCAATCAATGCGAAGTAGGAGGCTTAGCTTCAAATCCATGCGAAACAAACGGATTAGCTTCAAATACGTGCGATATAAATGATACAGCTTCAAATATAGGAGAAACAAACGAGTTAGCTTCAAATCCATGCAAGCACACGATTTAGCTTCAATTCAATGCCAAGTAGAAGGCTTAGCTTCAAATCCATGCGAATCTAATGGTTCGGCTTCAAATACTTGTGAAATGCATGACTTAGCTTCAACTGCATGCGAAACAAACGAGTTACCTTCAAATCCACGCGAAACACATGATTTAGCTTCAAATCAATGCGATGTAGAAGGCATAGCTTCAAATCCATGCAAAACACGTGATTTAGGATCCAATCAATGCGACGTAGAAGGCTTAGCTTCAAATCCATGCGAAACAAATGGTTTAGCTTCAAATACTTGCGATATAAGTGATATAGCTTCAATGCAGGCCAAACAAACGAGTTAGCTTCAAATCCAAGCGAAACACATGATTTAGCTTCAAATCAATGCGAAGTAGGGGGCTTAGCTTCAAAACCATGCGAAACGAATGATTTAGCTTCAAATACTTGCAAATATAAGGGATGCAGCTTCAAATGCATGCGAAACCAACGAGTTAGCTTCAAGTCCATGCGACACAAATCATTTAGCTTCAAATACTTGCCATATAAATGATATACTTCAAATGCAGGCGAAACAAACGAGATAGCTTCTAATCCATGCGATACACTAGATTTAGCGTCAAATCAATGCCAACTAGATGTCTTAGCTTCAAAACCATGCGAAACAAATGATTTAGCTTCAATTACTTGCAATATAAGTGATATAGCTTCAAATGCAGGCGAAACAAAAGAGTTAGCTTCAAATCCATGCAAGCACACGATTTAGCTTCAATTCAATGCCAAGTAGAAGGCTTAGCTTCAAATCCATGCGAATCTAATGGTTCGGCTTCAAATACTTGTGAAATGCATGACTTAGCTTCAACTGCATGCGAAACAAACGAGTTACCTTCAAATCCACGCGAAACACATGATTTAGCTTCAAATCAATGCGATGTAGAAGGCTTAGCTTCAAATCCATGCAAAACACGTGATTTAGGATCCAATCAATGCGACGTAGAAGGCTTAGCTTCAAATCCATGCGAAACAAATGGTTTAGCTTCAAATACTTGCGATATAAGTGATATAGCTTCAATGCAGGCCAAACAAACGAGTTACCTTCAAATCCATGAGAAACACATGATTTAGCTTCAAATCAATGTGAAGTAGGGGGCTTAGCTTCAAAACCATGCGAAACGAATGATTTAGCGTCAAATACTTGCGAATATAAGGGATGCAGCTTCAAATGTATGCGAAACAGACGAGAAAGCTTCAAATACTTGCGATATAAATGAAACAGCTTCAAATGCAGACAAAACAAACGAGTTAGCCTCACATCCGTGCGAAAAACATGATTTAGCTTCATATCCAAGGGAAACACGCGATTTAGCTACAAATCAATGCGATGTAGAAGGTTTAGCTTCAAATCCATGCGAAACAAATGGTTTAGCTTCAACTACTTGTGATATACATGATTTAGCTTCAACTGCATGCGAAACAAACGAGCTAGCTTCAAATACATGCGAAGAACATGATTTAGCTTCAAACCAATGCGATGGAGAAGGTTTAGCTTCAAATCCGCGCGACACAAATGATTTACATTCAAATACTTGCGATATACGTGATATAGCTTCAAATACAGGAGGGACAAATGAGTTAGCTTCAAATCTATGCGAAACACATGATTTAGCTGCAAATCAATGCGATATAGAAGGATTATCTTCAAACCAATGCGATGTAGAAGGTTTAGCTTCAAATCAATGCGATGTAGAAGGTTTAGCTTCAAATCCATGCGACACAAATGATTTAGTATCAGATTCATGCGATATAAGTGATATAGCTTCAAATGAATGCGAAACAAACGAGTTAGCTTCAAATCCAAGCGAAACACATGACTTAGCTCCAAATCAATGCGAAGTAGAAGGCTCAGCTTCAAATCCATGCGATACGAATGATTTAGCTTCAAATACTTGCAAGCACACGATTTAGCTTCAATTCAATGCCAAGTAGAAGGCTTAGCTTCAAATCCATGCGAATCTAATGGTTCGGCTTCAAATACTTGTGAAATGCATGACTTAGCTTCAACTGCATGCGAAAAAACGAGTTACCTTCAAATCCACACGAAACACATAATTTAGCTTCAAATCAATGCGAAGTAGCAGGTATAGCTTCAAATCCATGCGAAACACATGATTTAGCTTCAAATACTTGCGATATAAGTGATATAGTTTCAAATGCAGGCGAAACGAACGAGTGAGCTTCAAATCCATGCGAAACACATGATTCAGCTGCAAATCAATGCGATGTAGAAGGTTTAGCTTCAAATCCATGCCAAACACATGATTTAGCTTCAAATCCATGGGATGTAGAAGGTTTAGCTTCAAATCCATGCGAACCACATTATTTAGGTGCAAATCTGTGCGAAGTAGGAGGCTCAGGTTCAAAGCCATGCGATTCAAATGGTTCATCTTCAAATACTTGTGAAAGACATGATTTAGCTTCAACTGCATGCGAAACAAACGAGTTACCTTCAAATCCACGCGAAACACATGATTTAGCTTCAAATCAATGCGATGTAGAAGGCTTAGCTTCAAATCCATGCAAAACACGTGATTTAGGATCCAATCAATGCGACGTAGAAGCCTTAGCTTCAAATCCATGCGAAACAAATGGTTTAGCTTCAAATACTTGCGATATAAGTGATATAGCTTCAAAAGCAGGTGGAACAAACGAGGTAGCTTCAATTCCATGCGAAACAAATGATTTAGCTTCAAATAAATGCGAAGTAGAAGGCTTAGCTTCAAATCCATGCAAAACACGTGATTTAAGATCCAATCAATGCGAAGTAGAAGGCTTAGCTTCAAATCGATGCGGAACAAATGGTTATGCTTCAAATACTTGTGATATAAGTGATATATATTCAACTCCATGCGAAACAAACGAGATAGCTTCAAATCCATGCAAAACACATGATTAAGCTTCCAATCAATGCTATGTAGAAGGTTTAGCTGCAAATCCATGCGACACAGATGATTTAGCTTCAGATACTTGCGATATAAGTAATATAGCTTCAAATGCAGACGAAACAAACGAGTTAGATTCAAATCCAAGCGGAACGCATGATTTAGCATCAAATCAATGCGATGTAGAATGTTTAGCGTCAAATCCAAGCGAAACACATGACCTAGCTTCAAATCAATGCGATGTAGAAGGTTTAGCTACAAATCCACGCGAAACAAATGAGTTAGCTTTAAACACTTGGGATATACGTTATATAGGTTACAAATGCAGACAAATCAAACGAGTTAGGTTTCCAAATACATGCGTTACACATGATTTAGCTCCAAATACTTGCGATATAAGTGATATAGATTCAACTGCATGCGAAACAAACGAGTTAGATTCAAAGCCATTCGAAACACAATATTTAGCGTCAAATCAATGCGAAGTAGAAGGCAGAGCTTCAAATCCATGCGATACAAATGGTTTAGCTTCAAATACTTGTGATATACATGATTTAGCTTCAACTGCATTCGAAGCAAACGAGTTAGCTCCAAATCCATGCGTAACACATGATTTAACTTCAAATCAGTGCGAAGTAGAAGGCTTAGCTTCAAATCCATGCGAATATAATGGTTCGGATTCAAATACTTGTGAAATGCATGATTTAGCTTCAACTGCATGCGAAACAACGAGTTACCTTCAAATCCACGCGAAACACACAATTTAGCTTCAAATCAATGCGATGTAGAAGGTTTAGCTTCAAATCCAAGCGAAACACATGATTTAGCTTCAAATACTTGCGATATAAGTGATATAGCTTCAAAAGCAGGAGGAACAAACGAGGTAGCTTCAATTCCATGCGAAACAAATGATTTTGCTTCAAATCAATGCGAAGTAGAAGGCTTAGCTTCAAATCCATGCAAAACACGTGATTTAGGATCCAATCAATGCGAAGTAGGAGGCTTAGCTTCAAATCCATGCGAAACAAATTGTTTAGCTTCAAATACTTGTGATATAAGTGATATATATTCAACTGCAGGCGAAACAAACGAGATAGCTTCAAATTCATGCAAAACACATGATTAAGCTTCCAATCAATGCTATGTAGAAGGTTTAGCTGCAAATCCATGCGACACAGATGATTTAGCTTCAGATACTTGCGACATAAGTGATATATCTTCAAATGCAGGCGAAACGAATGAGTTACCATCAAGCTAATGCTATGTAGAAGGTTTAGCTTCAAATCCATGCGAAGCAAATGATTTTGCCATCAAATACTTGCGATATAAGTGATATAGCTTCAATGCAGGCCAAACAAACGAGTTACCTTCAAATCCATGAGAAACACATGATTTAGCTTCAAATCAATGCGAAGTAGGGGGCTTAGCTTCAAAACCATGCGAAACGAATGCTTTAGCTTCAAATACTTGCGATATAAATGATATAGCTTCAAATACAGGAGAAACAAACGAGTTAGCTTCAAATCCATTCGAAACACAATATTTAGCGTCAAGTCAATGCGAAGTAGAAGGCAGAGCTTCAAATCCATGCAAAACAAATGATTGAGCTTCAAACACTTGGGATATAGGTGGTATATTTTCAACTGCATGCGAAACAAACGAGTTACCTTCAAATCCACGCGAAACACATGAGTTAGATTCAAATCAATGCGATCTAGAAGGTTGATCTTCAAATCCATGAGAAGGAAATCATTTAGCTTCAAATACTTGCGATATAAATGATATAGCTACAAATGCAGGCTAAACAAACCAGTTAGCTTCTAAACCATGCGAAAATCATGATTTAGCATCAAATCAATGCGATCTGGATGTCTTAGCTTCAAATCCATGCGAAACGAAAGATTTAGCTTCAAATACTTGCGAATATAAGTGATGTAGCTTCAAATAAAGGCGAAACAAACGAGTTAGCTTCAGATCAATGCGAAACACATGATTTATCTTCAAATGAATGCGATGTAGAAGGTTTAGCTTCAAATCTGTGCGAAACAAATGATTTAGCTTCAAATACTCTCGATATTAGTGATATAGCTTCAAATGCAGAAGAAACAATCGAGTTAGCTTCAAATCCATGCGAAACAAATGATTTAGCTTCAGATGCTTGCGATATAAGTGATATAGCTTCAAATGCTGACGAAACAAACCGGTTAGCTACGAATCTATGTGAAACACATGATTTAGCTTCTAATCAATGCGAAATAGAAGGCTTAGCTTCAAATCCAAGCGGAACAAAGGGATTAGTTTCAGGTACTTACGATATACATAATTTGGCTTCAACTGCATGCGAAATCAACGAGTTAGCTTCAAGTCCACGCGAAACACTTGATTTAGATTCAAATCAATGATATGAAGAAGGTTTAGCTTCAAATCTGCGCGTTATAAATGATTTAGCTTCAAATACTTGCGATAAAAGTGAAATAGCTTCAAATGCTGACGAAACAAACGAGTTAGCTTCAAATCCATGTGAAACAAATCATTTAGCTCCAAATCCATGCGAAACACATGATATAGCTGCAAATCTATGCGATGTAGAAGGTCTAGCTTCAAATCCATGCGAAAAAAATGATTTAGCTTCAAATCAATGCGAAGTAGAGGGATTAGCTTCAAATCCATGCGAAACACATATGATTTAGCTTAAAAAACTTGCGATATAAATGAAGTAACTTCAAATGCAGAGGATACAATCAAGTTAGCTTCAAATCCATGCAAAACACATGATTAAGCTTCAAATCCATGGGCAACACATGATTTAGGTTCATTGTCAAGGTAAACACATGGTTTAGCTTCACATACATGCGAAACAAATGGTTTAGATTCAAATACTTGTGATATACATGATTTACCTTCAACTGCATGCGATTCAAACGAGTTAGCTTCAAATCCATGCGAAACACATGATTCAGATGCAACTCAATACGATGTAGAAGGTTTAGCTTCAAATCCATGCCAAACACATGATTTAGCTCCAAATCAATGCGATGTAGAAGGTTTAGCTTCAAATCCATGCGAAACAAATAATTTAGCATCAAATCAATGCGAAGTAGAAGGTTTAGCTTCAAATCCATGCGAAACAAATGATTTAGCATCAAATCAATGCGAAGTAGAAGGCTTAGCTTCAAATCCATGCGAAACAAATGGTTTAGCTACAAAAACTTGTGATCTACATTATTTAGCTACAACTGCATGCGAAACAAACGAGTTAGCATCAAATCCATGCGAAACACATGATTTAGCTTCAAATCAGTGTGAAATAGAAGGCTTAGCATCAAATCCCATGCGAATCAAATGGTTTAGATTCAAATACTTGTGATATACATAATTTAGCTTCAACTACATGCGACACAAACGAGTTAGCTTCAAATCCATGCGAAACACATGCTTCAGCTGCAAATCATTGCGATGTAGAAGGTTTAGCTTCAAATCCATGCCAAACACATGATTTAGCTCCAAATCAATGCGAAGTAGAAGGCGTAGCTTCAAATCCGTGCGGAACATATGGTTATGCTTCAAAAACTTGTGATATAAGTGATATAGATTCAACTGCTGGCGAAACAAACGAGATAGCTTCAAATCCATGCAACACACATGATTAAGCTTCAAAACAATGCGAAGTAGAAGGCTTAGCTTCAAATCCATGCGAAACACACGATTTAGCTTCAAAGCAATGCGATGTAGAAGGTTTAGATTCAAATCCATGCGAAACAAATGATTGTGTTTCAAACACTTGGGATATAGGTGATATAGCTTCAACTGCATGCGAAACAAACGAGTTACCTTCAAATCAACGCGAAGCACATGATATAACTTCAAATCAATGCGAAGTAAGAGGGTTAGCTTCAAATCCATGCGAAACGAATGATTTAGCATCAAATACTTGCGAATATAAGTGATATAGCTTCAAATGCAGGCGAAACAAACGAGTTAGCTTCAGATCCATGCGAAATACATGATTTAGCTTCAACTGCATGTGAAACAAACGTGTTAGCTTCAAATCCAAGTGAAACATATGATTTAGCTTCAAATCAATGCGAAGTAGAAGGCTTAGCTTCAAATCCAAGCGAAACAAATGGATAAGCTACAAATGCTTGTGATATACATTATTTAACTACAACTGCATGCGAAAGAAACGAGTTAGCTTCAAATCCATGCGAAACACATTATTTAGCTGCAAATCAGTGCGAAGTAGTAGGCTCATATTCAAATCAGTGCGATTCAAATGGTTCATCTCCAAATACTTGAGAAAGACATGATTTAGCTTCAACTGCATGCGAAACAAACGAGTTAGCTTCAAATCCATGCGAAACACATGATTTAGGTTCAAATCAATGCGATGTAGAAGGTTTAGCTTCAAATCCATGCAAAACACGTGATTTAGCTTCCGATTAATGCGAAGTAGAAGGCTTAGCTTCAAATCTATGCGAAACAAATGGTTTAGCTTCAAATACTTGTGATATACGTTATTTAGATTTAACTGCATGCGCAACGAACGAGTTAGCTTCAAATCCATGCGAAACACATGATTTAGCTGCAAATCAATGCGATGTAGAAGGATTAGCTTCAAATCCATGCGATCTAGAAGGTTTAGCTTCAAATCCATGCGAAACAAATGATTTAGCTTCAAATCAATGCGAAGTAGAAGGCTTAGCTTCAAATCCATGCGAAACAAATGGTTTAGCTACAAATACTTGTGATATACATTAATTAGCTACAACTGCATGCGAAACAAACGAGTTAGCTTCAAATCCATGCGAAACACATGATTTAGCTTCAAATCAATGCGATGTAGAAGGTTCAGCTTCAAATGCATGCGACACATATGATTTAGCTTCAAATACTTGCGATATAAGTGATATAGCTTCAAAAGCTGGAGGAACAAACGAGGTAGCTTCAATTCCATGCGAAACAAATGATTTAGTTTCAAATCAATGCGAAGTAGAAGGCTTAGCTTCAAATCCATGCGAATCAAATGGTTTAGCTACAGATACTTGTGATATACATTATTTAGCTACAACTGCATGCGAAACAAACGAGTTAGCCTCAAATCCATGCGAAACACATGATTTAGCTTCAAATCAGTGTGAAGTAGAAGGCTTAGCATCAAATCCCATGCGAATCAAATGATTTAGATTCAAATACTTGTGATATACATTATTTAGCTACAACTGCATGCGAAACAAACAAGTTAGCTTCAATTCCAGGCGAAACAAATGATTTAGCTTCAAATCAATGCGAAGTAGAAGGCTTAGCTTCAAATCCATGCGAAACAAATGGATAAGCTACAAATGCTTGTGATATAAATTATTAAGCTACAACTGCATGCGAGACAAACGAGTTAGCTTCAAATCCATGCGAAACACATGATTTAGCTTCAAATCAATGCGATGTAGAAGGTTTAGCTTCAAATCCATGCGATACACAAGATTTAGCTTCAAATCAATTCGATGTAGAAGGTTCAGCTTAAAATCCATGCGACACATATGATTTAGCTTCAAATACTTGCGATATAAGTGATATAGCTTCAAAAGCAGGAGGAACAAACGAGGTAGCTTCAGTTCTATGCGAAACAAATGATTTAGCTTCAAATCAATGCGAAGTAGAAGGCTTAGCTTCAAATCCATGCGAAACAAATGATTTAGCATCAAATCAATGCGAAGTAGAAGGTTTAGCTTCAAATCCATGCGAAACACATGATTCAGATGCAACTCAATACGATGTAGAAGGTTTAGCTTCAAATCCATGCCAAGCACATGATTTAGCTCCAAATCAATGCGATGTAGAAGGTTTAGCTTCAAATCCATGCGAAACAAATGATTTAGCATCAAATCAATGCGAAGTAGAAGGTTTAGCTTCAAATCCATGCGAAACAAATGATTTAGCATCAAATCAATGCGAAGTAGAAGGCTTAGCTTCAAATCCATGCGAAACAAATGGTTTAGCTACAAAAACTTGTGATCTACATTATTTAGCTACAACTGCATGCGAAACAAACGAGTTAGCATCAAATCCATGCGAAACACATGATTTAGCTTCAAATCAGTGTGAAATAGAAGGCTTAGCATCAAATCCCATGCGAATCAAATGGTTTAGATTCAAATACTTGTGATATACATAATTTAGCTTCAACTACATGCGACACAAACGAGTTAGCTTCAAATCCATGCGAAACACATGCTTCAGCTGCAAATCATTGCGATGTAGAAGGTTTAGCTTCAAATCCATGCCAAACACATGATTTAGCTCCAAATCAATGCGAAGTAGAAGGCGTAGCTTCAAATCCGTGCGGAACATATGGTTATGCTTCAAAAACTTGTGATATAAGTGATATAGATTCAACTGCTGGCGAAACAAACGAGATAGCTTCAAATCCATGCAACACACATGATTAAGCTTCAAAACAATGCGAAGTAGAAGGCTTAGCTTCAAATCCATGCGAAACACACGATTTAGCTTCAAAGCAATGCGATGTAGAAGGTTTAGATTCAAATCCATGCGAAACAAATGATTGTGTTTCAAACACTTGGGATATAGGTGATATAGCTTCAACTGCATGCGAAACAAACGAGTTACCTTCAAATCAACGCGAAGCACATGATTTAACTTCAAATCAATGCGAAGTAAGAGGGTTAGCTTCAAATCCATGCGAAACGAATGATTTAGCATCAAATATTTGCGAATATAAGTGATATAGCTTCAAATGCAGGCGAAACAAATGAGTTAGCTTCAGATCCATGCGAAATACATGATTTAGATTCAACTGCATGTGAAACAAACGTGTTAGCTTCAAATCCAAGTGACACATATGATTTAGCTTCAAACCAATGCGAAGTAGAAGGCTTAGCTTCAAATCCAAGCGAAACAAATGGATAAGCTACAAATGCTTGTGATATACATTATCTAACTACAACTGCATGCGAAAGAAACGAGTTAGCTTCAAATCCATGCGAAACACATTATTTAGCTGCAAATCAGTGCGAAGTAGTAGGCTCATATTCAAATCAGTGCGATTCAAATGGTTCATCTCCAAATACTTGAGAAAGACATGATTTAGCTTCAACTGCATGCGAAACAAACGAGTTAGCTTCAAATCCATGCGAAACACATGATTTAGGTTCAAATCAATGCGATGTAGAAGGTTTAGCTTCAAATCCATGCAAAACACGTGATTTAGCTTCCGATTAATGCGAAGTAGAAGGCTTAGCTTCAAATCTATGCGAAACAAATGGTTTAGCTTCAAATACTTGTGATATACGTTATTTAGATTTAACTGCATGCGCAACGAACGAGTTAGCTTCAAATCCATGCGAAACACATGATTTAGCTGCAAATCAATGCGATGTAGAAGGATTAGCTTCAAATCCATGCGATCTAGAAGGTTTAGCTTCAAATCCATGCGAAACAAATGATTTAGCTTCAAATCAATGCGAAGTAGAAGGCTTAGCTTCAAATCCATGCGAAACAAATGGTTTAGCTACAAATACTTGTGATATACATTAATTAGCTACAACTGCATGCGAAACAAACGAGTTAGCTTCAAATCCATGCGAAACACATGATTTAGCTTCAAATCAATGCGATGTAGAAGGTTCAGCTTCAAATGCATGCGACACATATGATTTAGCTTCAAATACTTGCGATATAAGTGATATAGCTTCAAAAGCTGGAGGAACAAACGAGGTAGCTTGAATTCCATGCGAAACAAATGATTTAGCTTCAAATCAATGCGAAGTAGAAGGCTTAGCTTCAAATCCATGCGAATCAAATGGTTTAGCTACAGATACTTGTGATATACATAATTTAGCTACAACTGCATGCGAAACAAACGAGTTAGCCTCAAATCCATGCGAAACACATGATTTAGCTTCAAATCAGTGTGAAGTAGAAGGCTTAGCATCAAATCCCATGCGAATCAAATGATTTAGATTCAAATACTTGTGATATACATTATTTAGCTACAACTGCATGCGAAACAAACAAGTTAGCTTCAATTCCAGGCGAAGCAAATGATTTAGCTTCAAATCAATGCGATGTAGAAGGTTTAGCTTCAAATCCATGCGATACACAAGATTTAGCTTCAAATCAATTCGATGTAGAAGGTTCAGCTTAAAATCCATGCGACACATATGATTTAGCTTCAAATACTTGCGATATAAGTGATATAGCTTCAAAAGCAGGAGGAACAAACGAGGTAGCTTCAGTTCTATGCGAAACAAATGATTTAGCTTCAAATCAATGCGAAGTAGAAGGCTTAGCTTCAAATCCATGCGAAACAAATGATTTAGTCACAAATACTTGTGATATACATTATTTAGCTACAACTGCATGCGAAACAAACGAGTTACCTTCAAATCCACGCGAAACATATGATTTAGCTTCAAATGAATGCGATGTAGAAGGTTTAGCTTCAAATCCAAGCGAAACACATGATTTAGCTTCAAATACTTGCGATATAAGTGATATAGATTCAAATACAGGCGAAACGAACGAGTTAGCTTCAAATCCATGCGAAACACAAGATTCAGCTGCAAATAAATGCGATGTAGAAGGTTTAGCTTCAAATCCATGCGATTCACAAGATTTAGCTTCAAATCAATGCGATGTAGAAGGTTCAGCTTCAAATCCATGTGACACATATGATTTAGCTTCAAATACTTGCGATATAAGTGATATAGCTTCAAAAGAAGGAGGAACAAACGAGGTAGCTTCAATTCTATGCGAAACAAATGATTTAGCTTCAAATCAATGCGAAGTAGATGGGATAGCTTCAAATCCATGCGAAACAAATGGTTTAGCTACAAATACTTGTGATATACATTATTTAGCTACAACTGCATGCGAAACAAACGAGTTTGCATCAAATCCATGCGAAACACACGATTTAGCTTCAAATCAATGCGATGTAGAAGGTTTAGCTTCAAATCCAAGCGAAACATATGACTTAGCTTCAAATACTTGCGATATAAGTGAAATAGATTCAAATACAGGCGAAACGAACGAGTTAGCTTCAAATCCATGCGAAACACATGATTTAGCTTCAAATCAGTGTGAAGTAGAAGGCTTAGCATCAAATCCCATGCGAATCAAATGGTTTAGATTCAAATACTTGTGATATACATGATTTAGCTTCAACTGCATGCGACACAAACGCGTTAGCCTCAAATCCATGCGAAACACATGATTCAGCTGCAAATCATTGCGATGTAGAAGGTTTAGCTTCAAATCCATGCCAAACACTTGATTTAGCTTCAAATCCATGGGATGTAGGAGGTTTGGCTTCAAATCCATAAGAAACAAATGATTTAGCTTCAGATACTTGCGATATAAATGATATAGATTCAACTGCATGCGAAAAAAACGATTCAGCTTCAAATCAAAGGGAAACACATGATTTAACTTCAAATCAATGCGAAGTAAAAGGCTTAGCTTCAAATCCATGCGAAACGAATGATTTAGCATCAAATACTTGTGAATATAAGTGATATAGCTTCAAATGCAGGCGAAATAAACGAGTTAGCTTCAGATCCATGCGAAACACATGATTCAGATGCAAATCAATGCGATGTAGAAGGTTTAGCTTCAAATCCAATGCCAAACACATGATTTAGCTGCAAATCAATGCGATGTAGAAGGTTTAGTTTCAAATCCAAGCGAAACACATATGATTTAGATTCAAACACTTGCGATATAAATGATGTAACTTCAAATGCAGAGGATACAATCAAGTTAGCTTCAAATCCATGCAAAACACATGATTACCCTTCAAATCCATGGGCAACACATGATTTAGGTTCATTGTCATGGTAAACACATGATTTAGCTTCACATACATGCGAAACAAATGGTTTAGATTCAAATACTTGTGATATACATGATTTACCTTCAACTGCATGCGGCACAAACGAGTTAGCTTCAAATCCATGCGAAACACATGATTCAGCTGCAAATCAATGCGATGTAGAAGGTTTAGCATCAAATCCATGCCAAACACATGATTTAGCTTCAAATCCATGGGATGTAGAAGGTTTAGCTTCAAATCCATGCGAAACAAATGGTTTAGCTACAAATACTTGTGATATACATTATTTATCTACAACTGCATGCGAAACAAACGAGTTAGCTTCAAATCCATGCAAAACACATGATATAGCTTCAAATCAATGCGATGTAGAAGGTTTAGCTTCAAATCCATGCGATTTACAAGATCTAGCTTCAAATCAATGCGATGTAGAAGGTTCAGCTTCAAATCCATGCGACACATATGATTTAGCTTCAAATACTTGCGATATAAGTGATATAGCTTCAAAAGCAGGAGGAACAAACGAGTTACCTTCAAATCAACGCGAAACACATGATTTAGCTTCAAATCAATGCGATGTAGAAGGTTTAGCTTCAAATCCATGCGATACACAAGATTTATCTTCAAATCAATGCGATGTAGAAGGTTAAGCTTCAAATCCATGCGACACATATGATTTAGCTTCAAATACTTGCGATATAAGTGATATAGCTTCAAAATGCGGAGGAACAAACGAGGTAGCTTCAATTCTATGCGAAACAAATGATTTAGCTTCAAATCAATGCGAAGTAGATGGCATAGCTTCAAATTCATGCGAAACAAATGTTTTAGCTACAAATACTTGTGATATACATTATTTAGCTACAACTGCATGCGAAACAAACGAGTTTGCATCAAATCCATGCGAAACACACGATTTAGCTTCAAATCAATGCGATGTAGAAGGTTTAGCTTCAAATCCAAGCGAAACATATGATTTAGCTTCAAATACTTGCGATATAAGTGAAATAGATTCAAATACAGGCGAAACGAACGAGTTAGCTTCAAATCCATGCGAAACACATGATTTATCTTCAAATCAGTGTGAAGTAGAAGGCTTAGCATCAAATCCCATGCGAATCAAACGGTTTAGATTCAAATACTTGTGATGTACATGATTTAGCTTCAACTGCATGCGACACAAACGAGTTAGCTTCAAATCCATGCGAAACACATGCTTCAGCTGCAAATCATTGCGATGTAGAAGGTTTAGCTTCAAATCCGTGCCAAACACTTGATTTAGCTTCAAATCCATGGGATGTAGGAGGTTTAGCTTCAAATCCATGAGAAACAAATGATTTAGCTTCAGATACTTGCGATATAAATGATATAGATTCAACTGCATGCGAAAAAAACGATTCAGCTTCAAATCCAAGTGAAACACATGATTTAGTTGCAAATCAATGCGATGTAGAGGGTTTAGCTTCAAATCCATGCGATACACAAGATTTAACTTCAAATCAATGCGATGTAGAAAGTTCAGCTTCAAATCCATGCGACGCACATGATTTAGCTTCAAATACTTGCGATATAAGTGATATAGCTTCAACTGCATGCAAAACAAACGAGTTACCTTCAAATCCACGCGAAACACATGATTTAGCTTCAAATCAATGCGATGTAGAAGGTTTAGCATCAAATCCCATGCGAATCAAATGGTTTATATTCAAATACTTGTGATATACATGATTTAGCTTCAACTGCATGCGACACAATCGAGTTAGCTTCAAATCCATGCGAAACACATGATTCATCTGCAAATCATTGCGATGTAGAAGGTTTAGCTTCAAATCCATGCCAAACACTTGATTTAGCTTCAAATCCATGGGATGTAGGAGGTTTAGCTTCAAATCCATGAGAAACAAATGATTTCGCTTCAGATACTTGGGATATAAATGATATAGATTCAACTGCATGCGAAAAAAACGATTCAGCTTCAAATCCAAGGGAAACACATGATTTAACTTCAAATCAATGCGAAGTAAAAGGCTTAGCTTCAAATCCATGCGAAACGAATGATTTAGCATCAAATACTTGCGAATATAAGTGATATAGCTTCAAATGCAGGCGAAACAAACGAGTTAGCTCCAAATCCATGCGAAACACATGATATAGCTGCAAATCTATGCGATGTAGAAGGTTTAGCTTCAAATCCATGCAAAACAAATGATTGAGCTTCAAACACTTGGGATATAGGTGGTATATTTTCAACTGCATGCGAAACAAACGAGTTACCTTCAAATCCACGCGAAACACATGAGTTAGATTCAAATCAATGCGATCTAGAAGGTTGATCTTCAAATCCATGAGAAGGAAATCATTTAGCTTCAAATACTTGCGATATAAATGATATAGCTACAAATGCAGGCTAAACAAACCAGTTAGCTTCTAAAGCATGCGAAAATCATGATTTAGCATCAAATCAATGCGATCTGGATGTCTTAGCTTCAAATCCATGCGAAACGAAAGATTTAGCTTCAAATACTTGCGAATATAAGTGATGTAGCTTCAAATACAGGCGAAACAAACGAGTTAGCTTCAGATCAATGCGAAACACATGATTTATCTTCAAATGAATGCGATGTAGAAGGTTTAGCTTCAAATCTGTGCGAAACAAATGATTTAGCTTCAAATACTCTCGATATTAGTGATATAGATTCAAATGCAGAAGAAACAATCGAGTTAGCTTCAAATCCATGCGAAACAAATGATTTAGCTTCAGATGCTTGCGATATAAGTGATATAGCTTCAAATGCTGACGAAACAAACGGGTTAGCTACGAATCTATGTGAAACACATGATTTAGCTTCTAATCAATGCGAAATAGAAGGCTTAGCTTCAAATCCAAGCGGAACAAAGGGATTAGTTTCAGATACTTACGATATACATAATTTGGCTTCAACTGCATGCGAAATCAACGAGTTTGCTTCAAGTCCACGCGAAACACTTGATTTAGATTCAAATCAATGATATGAAGAAGGTTTAGCTTCAAATCCATGCCAAACACATGATTTAGCTCCAAATCAATGCGATGTAGAAGGTTTAGCTTCAAATCCATGCGAAAGAAATGATTTAGCATCAAATCAATGCGAAGTAGAAGGTTTAGCTTCAAATCCATGCGAAACAAATGATTTAGCATCAAATCAATGCGAAGTAGAAGGCTTAGCTTCAAATCCATGCGAAACAAATGGTTTAGCTACAAATACTTGTGATATACATTATTTATCTACAACTGCATGCGAAACAAACGAGTTAGCTTCAAATCCATGCAAAACACATGATATAGCTTCAAATCAATGCGATGTAGAAGGTTTAGCTTCAAATCCATGCGATTTACAAGATCTAGCTTCAAATCAATGCGATGTAGAAGGTTCAGCTTCAAATCCATGCGACACATATGATTTAGCTTCAAATACTTGCGATATAAGTGATATAGCTTCAAAAGCAGGAGGAACAAACGAGTTACCTTCAAATCAACGCGAAACACATGATTTAGCTTCAAATCAATGCGATGTAGAAGGTTTAGCTTCAAATCCATGCGATACACAAGATTTATCTTCAAATCAATGCGATGTAGAAGGTTAAGCTTCAAATCCATGCGACACATATGATTTAGCTTCAAATACTTGCGATATAAGTGATATAGCTTCAAAAGGCGGAGGAACAAACGAGGTAGCTTCAATTCTATGCGAAACAAATGATTTAGCTTCAAATCAATGCGAAGTAGATGGCATAGCTTCAAATTCATGCGAAACAAATGGTTTAGCTACAAATACTTGTGATATACATTATTTAGCTACAACTGCATGCGAAACAAACGAGTTTGCATCAAATCCATGCGAAACACACGATTTAGCTTCAAATCAATGCGACGTAGAAGGTTTAGCTTCAAATCCAAGCGAAACATATGATTTAGCTTCAAATACTTGCGATATAAGTGAAATAGATTCAAATACAGGCGAAACGAACGAGTTAGCTTCAAATCCATGCGAAACACATGATTTTGCTTCAAATCAATGCGATGTAGAAGGTTTAGCATCAAATCCCATGCGAATCAAATGGTTTATATTCAAATACTTGTGATATACATGATTTAGCTTCAACTGCATGCGACACAATCGAGTTAGCTTCAAATCCATGCGAAACACATGATTCATCTGCAAATCATTGCGATGTAGAAGGTTTAGCTTCAAATCCATGCCAAACACTTGATTTAGCTTCAAATCCATGGGATGTAGGAGGTTTAGCTTCAAATCCATGAGAAACAAATGATTTCGCTTCAGATACTTGGGATATAAATGATATAGATTCAACTGCATGCGAAAAAAACGATTCAGCTTCAAATCCAAGGGAAACACATGATTTAACTTCAAATCAATGCGAAGTAAAAGGCTTAGCTTCAAATCCATGCGAAACGAATGATTTAGCATCAAATCAATGCGATGTAGAAGGTTTAGCTTCAAATCCATGCGATACACAAGATTTAGCTTCAAATCAATGCGATGTAGAAGGTTAAGCTTCAAATCCATGCGACACATATGGTTTAGCTTCAAATACTTGCGATATAAGTGATATAGCTTCAAAAGCTGGAGCAACAAACGAGGTAGCTTCAATTTCATGCGAAACAAATGATTTAGCTTCAAATCAATGCGAATTAGAGCGATTAGCTTCAAATCCATGCGAAACACATATGATTTAGCTTCAAATACTTGCGATATAAATGAAGTAACTTCAAATGCTGAGGATACAATCAAGTTAGCTTCAAATCCATGCAAAACACATGATTAAGCTTCAAATCCATGGGCAACACATGATTTAGGTTCATTGTCATGGTAAACACATGATTTAGCTTCACATACATGCGAAACAAATGGTTTAGCTTCAAATACTTGTCATATACATGATTTAGCTTCATCTGCATGCGACACAAACGAGTTAGCTTCAAATCCATGCGAAACACATGATTCAGATGCAAATCAATGCGATGTAGAAGGTTTAGCTTCAAATCCATGCCAAACACATGATTTAGCTTCAAATCCATGGGATGTAGAAGGTTTAGCTTCAAATGCATGCGAAACGAATGATTTAGCATCAAATACTTGCGAATATAAGTTACATAACTTCAAATGCAGGCGAAACAAACGAGTTATCTTCAGATCCATGCGAAATACATGATTTAGTTGCAAATCAATGCGATGTAGAGGGTTTAGCATCAAATCCATGCGATACACAAGATTTAGCTACAAATCAATGCGATGTGGAAAGTTCAGCTTCAAATCCATGCGACGCACATGATTTAGCTTCAAATACTTGCGATATAAATGATATATTTTCAAATGCAGGCGAAACAAAAGAGTTAGATTGAAATCCATGGAAACACCTGATTTAGTTTCAAATCAATGCTAGGTAGAAGGCTTAGCTTCAAATACATGAGAAACACATGATTTAGCTTGATAGGAATGCGAAGTAGTAGGCTTATCTTCAAATGAATACGAAGCAACTGGTTTATCTTCAAATACTTGTGATATTCATGATTGAACTTCTACTGCAAACGAATCAAACGAGTCAGCTTCAAAATCCATGCGAAACACATGATTTAGGTTCAAAACAATACGAAGTAGAAGACTTGGCTTCAAATCCATGCGAAACAAATCATTTAGGTTCAGATACTTGCGATATCAGTGATGTAGCTTCAAATGCAGGCGAAACAAATGAGTTAGCTTCAAATCTATGCGAAACGCATGGTTTAGCTTCAAATCAACGCGAAGTAGAAGGCTAAGCTTCATATACATGAGAAACAAATGATTTAGCTTAGGATAATTGCGATATAAGCGATATAGCTTCACATGCAGCCGAAACCAACGAGTTAGCATCAAACACAAGGGAAACACATGATTTAGCTTCAAATCAATGCGAAGTAGAAGGCTTATCTCCAAATCCTTGCGACACAAAGGATTTAGCTTCAAGTATTTGCGATATAAATGATATAGCTTCAAATGCAGACGAAACAAATGAGGTAGCTCCAAAACCATGCGAATCAAATGATTTAGCTTAAAATCAGTGCGAAGTAGAAGGCTTAGCTTCAAATCCATATGACAAAAATGATTTGGCTTCAAATACTTGCGATATAAATGATATAGCTTCAAATGCAGGCGAAACACTTGATTTAGCTTCAAATGAGTGCGAAGTAGAAGGCATAGCTTCAAATCCATGGGAATCAAATGGCTCCGCTTCAAATACTTGTGATATATATGATTTAGCTTCAACTGCATGCGAAAGAAGCGAGTTAGCTTCAAATCCAAGCGAAACACATGATTTTGCTTCAAATCAATGCGAAGTTCAAGGCTTAGATTCAAATCCATGCGAAGCACATGATATAGCTTCAAATCAATGCGAAGTAGAAGGCTTAGCTTCCAATACATGGGAAACAAATGATTTAGCTTCAGATAATTGCGATATAAGTGATACAGCTTCAAATGCAGGCGAAACGAACGAGTTAGCAACAAATCCATGGGATGTAGATGATTTAGCTTCAAATCCATGCGAAACACATTATGTAGCTGCAAATCAGTGCGAAGTAGAAGGCTCAGGTTCAAATCCATGCGATTCAAATGGTTCATCTTCAAATACTTGTGAAAGACATGATTTAGCTTCAACTGCATGCGAAACAAACGAGTTCGCTTCAAATCAATGCGATGTAGAAGGTTTAGCTTCAAATCAATGCGATGTAGATGGATTAGCTTCAAATCCATGCGAAACAAATGATTTAGGTTCAGATACTTGCGAAATAAGTGATATAGCATCATATGCATGTGAAACAAACGAGTTAGATACAAATCCATGTGAAACACATGAATTAGCTTCAAATCAATGCGATGAAGAAGGTTTAGCTTCAAATCCGCCCGAAACAAATGATTTAGCTTCAAATACTTGCGATATAAGTGATATAGCTTCAAATGCAGGCGAAACAAAAGAGTTAGCGTCAAATCCATGCGGAACACATGATTTAACTTCAAATCAACGCGAAGTAGCAGGTTGGCTTCAAATCAATGCGAAACAAATGATATAGCCTCAAATACTTGCGAATATGAGGGATACAGCTTCAAATGCATGCGAAACAAACGAGTTAGCTTCAAATCCATGCGAAACACATGATTTAGCTTCAAATCCATGGGATGTAGAAGGTTTAGCTTCAAATCCATGCGAAACATATGATTGAGCTTCAAAGACTTGGGATATAGGTGGTATATCTTCAACTGCATGCGAAACAAACCAGCTACCTTCAAATCCACGCGAAACACATGGTTTATTTTCAATTCCATGCGAATCAAATGGTTTAGCAACAAATACTTGTGATAAACATGATTCAGCTTCAACTGCGTGCGAAACAAATGAATTAGCTTCAAATCAATGCGATACACATGATTAAGCTTCAAATCAATTCGAAGTAGAAGGCTAATAGCATCAAATCCATGCGACACTAATTATTTAGCTTCAGGTACTTGCGATATAAGTGATATAGCTTCAAATACAGACGAAACAAACGAGCTAGTTTCGAATCCATGCGAAACATATGATTTAGCTTCCAATCAATGCGAAGTAGACGGCTTAGCTTCAAATACAGACGGAACAAATGGTTTAGCGTCAAATACTTGTGATATACATGATTTAGCTTCAACTGCATGTGAAACAAATGTGTTAGTTCCAAATCCATGCGAAACACATGATTTAGCTTGATATCAATGCGAAGTGGAAGGCTTAGCTTCAAATCCATGCGAATCAAATGGTTTAGCTTCAAATACTTCGGATATACATGATTTAGCTCCAACTGCAGGCGAAACAAACAAGGTAGCTTCAAATTCATGCGAAACACATGATTTAGCTTCCAATCAATGCGATGTAGAAGGTTTAGCTTCACATCCATGCGAAACAAATGATTTACCTTCATATACTTGCGGTATAAGTGATATAGCTTCAAATGCAGGCGAAACAAATGAGTCAGCTTCAAATCCGTGCGAGACACATGATTTTGCTTCAAATCAAAGCGAAGTAGAAGGCTTATCTTCAAACCCATGCGAAACACATTATTTGCAGTCAAATAATTGCGGTATAAATGAAATAGCGTCAAATGCAGGCGAATCAAACGAGTTAACTTCAAATCCATGTAGAACACAAGATTTAGCTTCCAATCAATGCGAAGGAGCAGTCTTAGCTTCAAATCCATGCGAAACAAATGGTTTAGCTACAAATACTTGTGATATACATTATTTAGCTACAACTGCATGCGAAACAAACGAGTTAGCTTCAAATCCATGCGAAACACATGATTTAGCTTCAAATCAATGCGATGTAGAAGGTTTAGCTTCAAATCCAATCGAAACACATGATTTAGCTTCAAATCAACGCGAAGTAGAAGGCTTATATTCAAATCCATGCGATACAAATCGTTTAGCTTCAAATACTTGTGATATACATGATTTAGCTTCAGCTGCATTCGAAACAGACGAATTAGCTTCTAATCCACGCGAAATACATTATTTAGCTTGAAAACAGTGCGAATTAGAAGGCTTAGCTTCAAATCCATGCGAAACGAATGATTTAGCTTCAAATGTTTGCGATATAAATGATACAGCTTCAAATGCATGCGAAACAAACGAGTTAGCTTCAAATCCATGCGAAACACATGATTTATATGCAAATCAATGCGACGTAGAAGGATTAGCTTCAAATCCATGCGGAACAATTGATTTAGCTTCAAATACTTGTGATATAAGTGATATAGATTCAACGGCAGACGTAACAAACGAGTTTGCTTCAAATCCATGCGAAACATATGATTTTGCTTCAAATACTTGCGATATAAGTGATATAGCTTCAAATGCAGACGAATCAAACGAGTTAGCTTCCTAAGCCATGCGATATACATGATTTAGCTTCAAAAAAATGCGATACTCATGATTTAGCTTCAAATCAATGCGAACTAGATGTCTTAACTTCAAATCCATGCGAAACAAATGATTTAGCTTCAAAGCAATGCGAAGTAGAAGGCTTATCTTCAAATCCATGCGACGCAACTGATTTAACATCAAATACTTGCGATATAAGTGATATAGCTTCAAATGTAGACGAATCAAACGAGTTAGCTTCAAAAGCCATGCGATATACATGATTTAGCTTGAAATCAATGCGAAACTCATGATTTAGCTTCAAGTCAATGCGAACTAGATGTCTTAGCTTCAAATCCATGAGAAACACATGCATTAGCTTCAAATCAATGCGATGAAGAAGGTTTAGCTTCAAATCCGCCCGAAACAAATGATTTAGCTTCAAATACTTGCGATATAAGTGATATAGCTTCAAATGCAGGCCAAACAAAAGAGTTAGCGTCAAATCCATGCGGAACACATGATTTAACTTCAAATCAAAGCGAAGTAGCAGGTTGGCTTCAAATCAATGCGAAACAAATGATATAGCCTCAAATACTTGCGAATATGAGGGATACAGCTTCAAATGCATGCGAAACAAACGAGTTAGCTTCAAATCCATGCGAAACACATGATTTAGCTTCAAATCCATGGGATGTAGAAGGTTTAGCTTCAAATCCATGCGAAACATATGATTGAGCTTCAAAGACTTGGGATATAGGTGGTATATCTTCAACTGCATGCGAAACAAACGAGTTACCATCAAATCCACTCGAAATTCATGAGTTAGCATCAAATCAATGCGATGTAGAAGGTTTAGCTTCAAATCCATGCGAAACAAATGATTGAGCTTCAAACACTTGGGATAAAGGTGATATAGCTTCAACTGCATGCGAAACAAACCAGCTACCTTCAAATCCACGCGAAACACATGGTTTATTTTCAATTCCATGCGAATCAAATGGTTTAGCAACAAATACTTGTGATAAACATGATTTAGCTTCAACTGCGTGCGAAACAAATGAATTAGCTTCAAATCAATGCGATACACATGATTAAGCTTCAAATCAATTCGAAGTAGAAGGCTAATAGCATCAAATCCATGCGACACTAATTATTTAGCTTCAGGTACTTGCGATATAAGTGATATAGCTTCAAATACAGACGAAACAAACGAGCTAGTTTCGAATCCATGCGAAACATATGATTTAGCTTCAAATCAATGCGAAGTAGACGGCTTAGCTTCAAATACAGACGGAACAAATGGTTTAGCGTCAAATACTTGTGATATACATGATTTAGCTTCAACTGCATGTGAAACAAATGTGTTAGTTCCAAATCCATGCGAAACACATGATTTAGCTTGATATCAATGCGAAGTGGAAGGCTTAGCTTCAAATCCATGCGAAACACATGATTTAGCTTGATATCAATGCGAAGTGGAAGGCTTAGCTTCAAATCCATGCGAATCAAATGGTTTAGCTTCAAATACTTCGGATATACATGATTTAGCTCCAACTGCAGGCGAAACAAACAAGGTAGCTTCAAATTCATGCGAAACACATGATTTAGCTTGCAATCAATGCGATGTAGAAGGTTTAGCTTCACATCCATGCGAAACAAATGATTTACCTTCATATACTTGCGGTATAAGTGATATAGCTTCAAATGCAGGCGAAACAAATGAGTCAGCTTCAAATCCGTGCGAGACACATGATTTTGCTTCAAATCAAAGCGAAGTAGAAGGCTTATCTTCAAACCCATGCGAAACACATTATTTGCCGTCAAATAATTGCGGTATAAATGAAATAGCGTCAAATGCAGGCGAATCAGACGAGTTAACTTCAAATCCATGTAGAACACAAGATTTAGCTTCCAATCAATGCGAAGGAGAAGTCTTAGCTTCAAATCCATGCGAAACAAATGGTTTAGCTACAAATACTTGTGATATACATTATTTAGCTACAACTGCATGCGAAACAAACGAGTTAGCTTCAAATCCATGCGAAACACATGATTTAGCTTCAAATCAATGCGATGTAGAAGGTTTAGCATCAAATCTATGCGATACAAATGATTGAGTTTCAAACACTTGGGATAAAGGTGATATAGCTTCAGCTGCATGCGAAACAACCGAGTAACCTTCAAATCCACGCGAAACACATGATTTAGCTTCCAATCAAATTGATGTAGAAGGTTTAGCTTCAAATCCATGCGAAACAAATGATTGAGCTTCAAACACTTGGGATAAAGGTGATAAAGCTTCAACTGCATGCGAAACAAACGAGTTAGCTTCAAATACATGGGATACACATGATTTAGCTTCAAATCAATGCGATGTAGAGGGTTTAGCTTCAAATCCATGCGATACACAAGATTTAGCTTCAAATCAATGCGATGTAGAAAGTTCTGCTTCAAATCCATGCGACGCACATGATTTAGCTTCAGATACTTGCGATATAAATGATATAGATTCAACTGTATGCGAAAAAAACGATTCAGCTTCAAATCCAAGGGAAACAAATGACTTAGCTTCAAATCAATTCGAAGTAGAGGGCTTAGCTTCAAATCCATGCCAAACACATGATTTAGCTTCAAATCCATGCGATCTGGAAGGTTTAGCTTCAAATCCATGCGAAACAAATGATTTAGCTTCAAATCAATGCGAAGTAGAAGGCTTAGCTTCAAATCCATGCGAAACAAATGGATAAGATACAAATGCTTGTGATATACATTATTTAGCTACAACTGCATGCGAAACAAACGAGTTAGCTCCAAATCCATGCGAAACACATGATTTAGCTGCAAATCCATGCGATGTAGAAGGTTTAGCTTCAAATCCATGCGATCTAGAAGGTTTAGCTTCAAATCCATGCGAAACAAATGATTTAGCTTCAAATCAATGCGAAGTAGAAGGCTTAGCTTCAAATCCATGCGAAACAAATGGATAAGATACAAATGCTTGTGATACACATTATTTAGCTACAACTGCATGCGAAACAAACGAGTTAGCTCCAAATCCATGCGAAACACATGATTTAGCTGCAAATCAATGCGATGTAGAACGTTTAGCTTCAAATCCATGCGATCTAGAAGGATTAGCTTCAAATCCATGCGAAACAAATGATTTAGCTTCAAATCAATGCGAAGTAGAAGGCTTAGCTTCAAATCCATGCGAAACAAATGGGTAACATACAAATGCTTGTGATATACATTATTTAGCTACAACTGCATGCGAAACAAACGAGTTAGCTTCAAATCCATGCGAAACACATGGTTTAGCTTCAAATCAATGCGATGTAGAAGGTTTAGCTTCAAATCCATGCGATTTACACGATTTAGATTCAAATCAATGCGATGTAGAAGGTTCAGCTTCAAATCCATGCGAAACACATGATTTAGCTTCAAACACTTGGGATATGGGTGGTGTAGCTTCAACTGCATGCAAAACAGACGAGTGAACTTCAAATCCATGCTAAACACATGATTTAGTTGCAACTCAATGCGATGTAGAAGGTTTAGCTTCAAATCCATGCGATACACAAGATTTAGCTTCAAATCAATGCGATGTAGAAGTTTCAGCTTCAAATGCAAGCGACCCATATGATTTAGCTTCAAATACTTGCGATATAAGTAATATAGCATCAAAAGCTGGAGGAACAAACGAGTGAGCTTCAAATCCATGCGAAACACATGATTTAGCTTCAAATAAATGCGATGTAGAAGGTTTAGCTTCAATTACTTGCGATATAAATGAAGTAACTTCAACTGCAGAGGATACAATCAAGTTAGCTTCAAATCCATGCAAAACACATGATTAAGCTTCAAAAACATGGGATGTAGAAGGTTTAGCTCCAAATCCATGAGAAACAAATGATTTAGCTTCAGATACTTGCGATACAAATGATATAGATTCAACTGTATGCGAAAAAAACGATTCAGCTTCAAATCCAAGGGAAACACATGATTTAACTTCAAATCAATGCGAAGTAAAAGGGTTAGCTTCAAACCCAAGCGAAACGAATGATTTAGCAACAAATACTTGCGAATATAAGTGATATAGCTTCAAATGCAGGCGAAACAAACGTGTTAGCTTCAAATCCAAGCGAAACAGATGGTTTAACTTCAAATCAATGCGAAGTAGAAGACGTAGCTTCAAATCCATGCGGAACAAATGGTTATGCTTCAAAAACTTGTGATATATGTGATATAGTTTCAACTGCAGGCGAAACAATCGAGTTACCTTCAAATCCACGCGAAACACATGATTTAGCTTCAAATCAATTTGATGTAGAAGGTTTAGCTTCAAATCCATGCGAAACAAATGATTTAGCTTCAAATCCATGCGAAACGAATGATTTAGCATAAAATACTTGCGAATATAAGTGATATAGCTTCAAATGCAGGCGAAACAAACGAGTTAGCTTCAGATCCATGCGAAACACATGATTTAGTTGCAAATCAATGCGATGTAGAGGGTTTAGCTTCAAATCCATGCGACAGACAAGATTTAGCTTCAAATCAATGCGATGTAGAAAGTTCAGCTTCAAATCCATGCGACGCACATGATTTAGCTTCAAATACTTGCGATATAAGTGATATAGCTTCAAAATCTGGAGGAACAAACGAGGTAGCTTCAATTCCATGCGAAACAAATGATTTAGCTTCAAATCAATGCGAAGTAGAGGGCTTAGCTTCAAATCCATGCGTAACAAATGGTTTAGCTACAAATACTTGTGATATACATTATTTAGCTACAACTGCATGCGAAACAAACGAGTTAGCTTCAAATACATGGGATACACATGATTTAGCTTCAAATCAATGCGATGTAGAAGGTTTAGCTTCAAATCCATGCGAAACAAATGGTTTAGCTACAAATACTTGTGATATACATTATTTAGCTACAACTGCATGCGAAACAAACGAGTTAGCTTCAAATCAATGCGAAACACATGATTTAGCTTCAAATCAATGCGATCTAGAAGGTTTAGCGTCAAATCCATGCGATTTACAAGATTTAGCTTCAAATCAATGCGATGTAGAAGGTTCAGCTTCAAATCCATGCGACACATATGATTTAGCTTCAACTACTTGCGATATAAGTGATATAGCTTCAAAAGCAGGAGGAACAAACGAGGTAGCTTCAATTCCACGCGAAACAAATGATTTAGCTTCAAATCAATGCGAAGTAGAGGGCTTAGCTTCAAATCCATGCGTAACAAATGGTTTAGCTACAAATACTTGTGATATACATTATTTAGCTACAACTGCATGCGAAACAAACGAGTTAGCTTCAAATACATGGGATACACATGCTTTAGCTTCAAATCAATGCGATGTAGAGGGTTTAGCTTCAAATCCATGCGATACACAAGATTTAGCTTCAAATCAATGCGATGTAGAAAGTTCAGCTTCAAATCCATGCGACGCACATGATTTAGCTTCAAATACTTGCGATATAAGTGATATAGCTTCAAAATCTGGAGGAACAAACGAGGTAGCTTCAATTCCATGCGAAACAAATGATTTAGCTTCAAATCAATGCGAAGTAGAGGGCTTAGCTTCAAATCCATGCGTAACAAATGGTTTAGCTACAAATACTTGTGATATACATTATTTAGCTACAACTGCATGCGAAACAAACGAGTTAGCTTCAAATACATGGGATACACATGATTTAGCTTCAAATCAATGCGATGTAGAAGGTTTAGCTTCAAATCCATGCGAAACAAATGGTTTAGCTACAAATACTTGTGATATACATTATTTAGCTACAACTGCATGCGAAACAAACGAGTTAGCTTCAAATCAATGCGAAACACATGATTTAGCTTCAAATCAATGCGATCTAGAAGGTTTAGCTTCAAATCCATGCGATTTACAAGATTTAGCTTCAAATCAATGCGATGTAGAAGGATTAGCTTCAAATCCATGCGATCTAGAAGGTTTAGCTTCAAATCCATGCGAAACAAATGATTTAGCTTCAAATCAATGCGAAGTAGAAGGTTTAGCTTCAAATCCATGCGATTTACAAGATATAGCTTCAAATCAATGCGAAGTAGAAGGCTTAGCTTCAAATCCATGCGATCTAGAAGGTTTAGCTTCAAATCCATGCGAAACAAATGATTTAGCTTCAAATCAATGCGAAGTAGAAGGCTTAGCTTCAAATCCATGCGAAACAAATGGATAAGATACAAATGCTTGTGATATACATTATTTAGCTACAACTGCATGCGAAACAAACGAGTTAGCTCCAAATCCATGCGAAACACATGATTTAGCTGCAAATCAATGCGATGTAGAAGGTTTAGCTTCAAATCCATGCGATCTAGAAGGTTTAGCTTCAAATCCATGCGAAACAAATGATTTAGCTTCAAATCAATGCGAAGTAGAAGGCTTAGCTTCAAATCCATGCGAAACAAATGGATAAGATACAAATGCTTGTGATATACATTATTTAGCTACAACTGCATGCGAAACAAACGAGTTAGCTCCAAATCCATGCGAAACACATGATTTAGCTGCAAATCAATGCGATGTAGAAGGTTTAGCTTCAAATCCATGCGATCTAGAAGGTTTAGCTTCAAATCCATGCGAAACAAATGATTTAGCTTCAAATCAATGCGAAGTAGAAGGCTTAGCTTCAAATCCATGCGAAACAAATGGGTAACATACAAATGCTTGTGATATACATTATTTAGCTACAACTGCATGCGAAACAAACGAGTTAGCTTCAAATCCATGCGAAACACATGGTTTAGCTTCAAATCAATGCGATGTAGAAGGTTTAGCTTCAAATCCATGCGATTTACACGATTTAGATTCAAATCAATGCGATGTAGAAGGTTCAGCTTCAAATCCATGCGAAACACATGATTTAGCTTCAAACACTTGGGATATGGGTGGTGTAGCTTCAACTGCATGCAAAACAGACGAGTTAACTTCAAATCCATGCTAAACACATGATTTAGTTGCAACTCAATGCGATGTAGAAGGTTTAGCTTCAAATCCATGCGATACACAAGATTTAGCTTCAAATCAATGCGATGTAGAAGTTTCAGCTTCAAATGCAAGCGACCCATATGATTTAGCTTCAAATACTTGCGATATAAGTAATATAGCATCAAAAGCTGGAGGAACAAACGAGTGAGCTTCAAATCCATGCGAAACACATGATTTAGCTTCAAATAAATGCGATGTAGAAGGTTTAGCTTCAAATACTTGCGATATAAATGAAGTAACTTCAACTGCAGAGGATACAATCAAGTTAGCTTCAAATCCATGCAAAACACATGATTAAGCTTCAAAAACATGGGATGTAGAAGGTTTAGCTCCAAATCCATGAGAAACAAATGATTTAGCTTCAGATACTTGCGATACAAATGATATAGATTCAACTGTATGCGAAAAAAACGATTCAGCTTCAAATCCAAGGGAAACACATGATTTAACTTCAAATCAATGCGAAGTAAAAGGGTTAGCTTCAAACCCAAGCGAAACGAATGATTTAGCAACAAATACTTGCGAATATAAGTGATATAGCTTCAAATGCAGGCGAAACAAACGTGTTAGCTTCAAATCCAAGCGAAACAGATGGTTTAACTTCAAATCAATGCGAAGTAGAAGACGTAGCTTCAAATCCATGCGGAACAAATGGTTATGCTTCAAAAACTTGTGATATATGTGATATAGATTCAACTGCAGGCGAAACAAACGAGTTACCTTCAGATCCATGCGAAACACATGATTTAGTTGCAAATCAATGCGATGTAGAGGGTTTAGCTTCAAATCCATGCGACAGACAAGATTTAGCTTCAAATCAATGCGATGTAGAAAGTTCAGCTTCAAATCCATGCGACGCACATGATTTAGCTTCAAATACTTGCGATATAAGTGATATAGCTTCAAAATCTGGAGGAACAAACGAGGTAGCTTCAATTCCATGCGAAACAAATGATTTAGCTTCAAATCAATGCGAAGTAGAGGGCTTAGCTTCAAATCCATGCGTAACAAATGGTTTAGCTACAAATACTTGTGATATACATTATTTAGCTACAACTGCATGCGAAACAAACGAGTTAGCTTCAAATACATGGGATACACATGATTTAGCTTCAAATCAATGCGATGTAGAAGGTTTAGCTTCAAATCCATGCGAAACAAATGGTTTAGCTACAAATACTTGTGATATACATTATTTAGCTACAACTGCATGCGAAACAAACGAGTTAGCTTCAAATCAATGCGAAACACATGATTTAGCTTCAAATCAATGCGATCTAGAAGGTTTAGCGTCAAATCCATGCGATTTACAAGATTTAGCTTCAAATCAATGCGATGTAGGAGGTTCAGCTTCAAATCCATGCGACACATATGATTTAGCTTCAACTACTTGCGATATAAGTGATATAGCTTCAAAAGCAGGAGGAACAAACGAGGTAGCTTCAATTCCACGCGAAACAAATGATTTAGCTTCAAATCAATGCGAAGTAGAGGGCTTAGCTTCAAATCCATGCGTAACAAATGGTTTAGCTACAAATACTTGTGATATACATTATTTAGCTACAACTGCATGCGAAACAAACGAGTTAGCTTCAAATACATGGGATACACATGATTTAGCTTCAAATCAATGCGATGTAGAGGGTTTAGCTTCAAATCCATGCGATACACAAGATTTAGCTTCAAATCAATGCGATGTAGAAAGTTCAGCTTCAAATCCATGCGACGCACATGATTTAGCTTCAAATACTTGCGATATAAGTGATATAACTTCAAAATCTAGAGGAACAAACGAGGTAGCTTCAATTCCATGCGAAACAAATGATTTAGCTTCAAATCAATGCGAAGTAGAGGGCTTAGCTTCAAATCCATGCGAAACAAATGGTTTAGCTACAAATACTTGTGATATACATTATTTAGCTACTACTGCATGCGAAACAAACGAGTTAGCTTCAAATACATGGGATACACATGATTTAGCTTCAAATCAATGCGATGTAGAAGGTTTAGCTTCAAATCCATGCTAAACAAATGGTTTAGCTACAAATACTTGTGATATACATTATTTAGCTACAACTGCATGCGAAACAAACGAGTTAGCTTCAAATCAATGCGAAACACATGATTTAGCTTCAAATCAATGCGATCTAGAAGGTTTAGCTTCAAATCCATGCGATTTACAAGATTTAGCTTCAAATCAATGCGATGTAGAAGGTTTAGCTTCAAATCCGCGCGAATCAAATGATTTACATTCAAATACTTGCGATATAAGTGATATAGCTTCAAATGCAGGTGAAACAAACGAGTCAGCTTCAAATCCATGCGAAACACATGATTTAGCTTCAAATCAATGCGAAGTAGAAGGCTTAGCTTCAAATCCATGCGAAATAAATGGTTTAGCTAGAAATACTTGTGATATACATTATTTAGCTACAACTGCATGCGAAACAAACGAGTTTGCATCAAATCCATGCGAAACACACGATTTAGCTTCAAATCAATGCCATGTAGAAGGTTTAGCTTCAAATCCAAGCGAAACGAACGAGTTAGCTTCAAATCCATGCGAAACACAAGATTCAGCTGCAAATCAATGCGATGTAGAAGGTTTACCTTCAAATCCATGCGAAACAAATGGTTTAGTTACAAATACTTGTGATATACATTATTTAGCTACAGCTGCATGCGAAACAAACAAGTTTGCATCAAATCCATGCGAAACACACGATTTAGCTTCAAATCAATGCGAAGTAGAAGGCTTAGCTTCAAATCCATGCAAACAAATGGTTTAGCTACAAATACTTGTGATATACATTATTTAGCTACAACTGCATGCGAAACAAATGAGTTAGCTTCAAATCCATGCGAAAGACATGATTCAGCATCAAATCAGTGTGAAGTAGAAGGCTTAGCATCAAACCCCATGCGAATCAAATGGTTTAGATTCAAATACTTGTGATATACATGATTTAGCTTAAACTGCATGCGACACAAACGAGTTAGCTTCAAATCCATGCGAAACACATGATTCAGATGCAAATCAATGCGATGTAGAAGGTTTAGCTTCAAATCCATGCAAAACACGTGATTTAGCCCCCTATTAATGCGAAGTAGAAGGCTTAGCTTCAAATCTATGCGAAACAAATGGTTTAGCTTCAAATACTTGTGATATATGTTATTTAGATTTAACTGCATGCGCAACGAACGAGTTAGCTTCAAATCCATGCGAAACACATAATTTAGCTTCAAATCTATGCGAAGTATCAGGATTAAATTCAAATCCATGCGAAACACAATATTTAGCGTCAAATCAATGCGAAGTAGAAGGCAGAGCATCAAAACCATGCGATACAAATGGTTTAGCTTCAAATACTTGTGATATACATGATTTAGCTTCAACTGCATTCGACACAAACGAGTTAGCTTCAAATCCATGCGAAACACATGATGCAGATGCAAATCAATGCGATGTAGAAGGCTTAGCTTCAAATCCATGCAAAACACGTGATTTAGGATCCAATCAATGCGAAGTAGAAGTCTTAGCTTCAAATCCATGCGATACAAATGGTTTAGCTACAAATACTTGTGATATACATTATTAAGCTACAACTGCATGCGAAACAAACGAGTTACCTTCAAATCCACGCGAAACGCATGATTTAGCTTCAAATCAATGCGATGTAGAAGGCTTAGCTTCAAATCCATGCCAAACACGTGATTTAGGATCCAATCAATGCGAAGTAGAAGGCTTAGCTTCAAATCCATGCGAAACAAATGGTTTAGCTTCAAATACTTGCGATATAAGTAATATAGCTTCAAATGCAGACAAAACAAAAGAGTTAGCTTCAAATCCAAGCGGAACTCATGATTTAGCATCAGATCAATGCGATGTAGAAGGTTTAGCGTCAAATCCAAGCGAAACACATGACCTAGCTTCAAATCAATGCAATGTAGAAGGTTTAGCTTCAAATCCACGCGAAACAAATGATTTAGCTTCAAATCACTGTTGAAGTAGAAGGCTTAGCTTCAAAACCATGCGGAACAAATGAGTTAGCTTCAAATACTTGTGATATAAGTGATATAGATTCAACTGCAGGCAAAAGAAACGAGTTACTTCAAATCCATGCGAAACAAATGATTTTTCTTCAAATACTTGCGATAAAAGTGATATAGCATCAAATGCAGGCAATTAAAACAAGTTAGCTTCAATTCCATGCGAATCACATGATTAAGTTTCAATTCAATTCCTAGTAGGAGAATTCGCTTCAAATCCATGCGAAACTTCAAATGCAGACGAAACACACGATAGGCTTCAAATCCATGCGAAGCAAATGATTTAGTTTCAAGTCAATTCTTAGTAGAAGGATTAGCTTCAAATCCATGCGAAACAAATGATTTAGCTTCAAATACTTTCGGTACAAATGATGTAGACTCAAATGCAGACAGAACAAACGAGTTAGCTTCAGATCCATGCAAAACACATAATTTATCTGCATTTCAATGCCAAGTAGAAGGGTTAGCTTCAAATCTATGCGATACACTAGATTTAGCTTCAAATCAATGCGATGTAGAAGGTTCAGCTTCAAATCAATACGACGCAAATGATTTACATTCAAATACTTGCAATATACATGATTTAGCTTCTACTGCATGCGAAACAACGAGTTACCTTCAAATCCACGCGAAACACATAATTTAGCTTCAAATCAATGCGAAGTAGCAGGTTTAGCTTCAAATCCATGCGAAACAAATGATTGAGCTTCCTACACTTGGGATATAGGTGATATAGCTTCGGCTGCATGCGAAACAAATGAGTTACATTCAAATCCAAGCGAAACACATAATTTAGCTTCAAATCAATGCGATGTAGAAGGTTTAGCTTCAAATCCAAGCGAAACACATGATTTAGCTTCCAATACTTGCGATATAAGTGATATAGTTTCAAATGCAGGAGAAACGAACGAGTTAGCTTCAAATCCATGCGAAACACATCATTCAGCTGCAAATCAATGCGATGTAGAAGGCTTAGCTTCAAATCCATGCAAAACACGTGATTTAGGATCCAATCAATGCGAAGTAGAAGTCTTAGCTTCAAATCCATGGGATGAAGAAGGTTTAGCTTCAAATCCATGCGTAAAACATTATTTAGCTGCAAATCAGTGCGAAGTAGAAGGCTCAGGTTCAAATCGATGCGATTCAAATGGTTCATCTTCAAATACTTGTGAAAGACATGATTTCGCTTCAACTGCATGCGAAACAAACGAGTTAGCTTCAAATCAATGCGATGTAGAAAGTTTAGCTTCAAATCCATGCGACACATATGATTTAGCTTCAAATACTTGCGATATAAGTGATATAGATTCAAAAGCTGGAGGAACAAATGAGGTAGCTTCAATTCCATGCGAAACAAATGATTTAGCTTCAAATCAATGCGAAGTAGAAGGCTTAGCTTCAAATCCATGCGAAACAAATGGTTTAGCTACAAATACTTGTAATATACATTATTTAGCTACGAACAGCATGCGAAACAAACGAGTTAGCTTCAAACCAATGTGAAACACACGATTTAGCTTCAAATCAATACGAAGTAGAAGACTTAGCTTCAAATCCATGCGAAACAAATATGGTTTGGCTTCAAATACTAGCGATATAAATGAAGTAACTTCAAATGCAGAGGATACAATCAAGTTAGCTTCAAAACCATGCAAAACACATGATCAAGCTTCAAATCCATGGGCAACAAATGATTTAGGTTCATTGTCATGGTAAACACATGATTTAGCTTCACATAAATGCGAAACAAATGGTTTAGTTTCAAATACTTGAAATATACATGATATAGCTTCAACTGCATGCGAAACAAACGAGTTACCTTCTAATCCACGCGAAACACATGATTTAGCTTCAAATCAATGCGAAGTAGATAGCTTAGATTCAAATCCATGCGAATCAAATGCTTTAGCTTCAAATATTTGTGATATAAGTGATATTGCTTCAAATGTAGACGAATCAAGCGACTTAGCTTCAGAATCCATGCCATACACATGATTTAGCTTCAAATCAATGCGAAGTAGAAGGCTTAGCTTCAAATCCATGCGAAACAAATGGTTTAGCTACAAATACTTGTAATATACATTATTTAGCTACGAACTGCATGCGAAACAAACGAGTTAGCATCAAGTCCATGCGAAACACATGATTTAGCTGGAAATCAATGCGATGTAGAAGGTTTAGCTTCAAAACCATGCGAAACAAATGATTGAGCTTCAAACACTTGGGATATAGGTGGTATAGCCCCAACTGCATGCGAAACAAACGAGTTACCTTCAAATCCACGCGAAACACATGAGTTAGCTTCAAATCAATGCGATGTAGAAGGTTTAGCTTCAAATCCATGCGAAACAAATGATTGAGCTTCAAACACTTGGGACAAAGGTGATATAGCTTCAACTGCATGCGAAACAAACGAGTTACCTTCAAATCCACGCGAAACACATGAATTGGTTCAAATGAATGCGATGTAGAAGGTTTAGCTTCAAATCCAAGCGAAACACATGATTTAGCTTCAAATAGTTGCGATATAAGTGATATAGATTCAAATACAGGCGAAACGAACGAGTTAGCTTCAAATCCATGCGAAACACATGATTCATTTGCAAATCAATGCGATGTAGAAGGTTTAGCTTCAAATCCATGCAAAACTCGTGATTTAGCTTCCAATTAATGCGAAGTAGAAGGCTTAGCTTCAAATCCATGCGACACATATGATTTAGCTTCATATACTTGCGATATAAATGATATAGCTCCATATGCAGGCGAATCGAACGAGTTAGCTTCAAAATCCACGCGATACACATGATTTAGCTTCAAATGAATGCGATGTAGAAGGTTTAGCTTCAAATCCATGCGAAACACATGATTTAGCTTAAAATCAATGCGATGTAGAAGGTTTAGCTTCAAATCCATGCGAAACAAATGAATGAGCTTCAAACACTTGGGATATAGGCGGTATAGCTCCAACTGCATGCGAAACAAACGAGTTATCTTCAAATCCACGCGAAACACATGAGTTAGCTTCAAATCAATGCGATGTAGAAGGCTTAGCTTCAAATTCAAGCGAAACACATGATTTAGCTTCAAATACTTGCGATATAAGTGATATAGTTTCAAATGCAGGTGAAACGAACGAGTTAGCTTCAAATCCATGCGAAACACATGATTCAGCTGCAAATCAATGCGATGTAGAAGGCTTAGCTTCAAATCCATGCAAAACACGTGATTTAGGATCCAATCAATGCGAAGGAGAGGGCTTAGCTTCAAATCCATGCGATACAAATGGTTTAGCTACAAATACTTGTGATATACATTATTAAGCTACAACTGCATGCGAAACAAACGAGTTACCTTCAAATCCACGCGAAACACATGATTTAGCTTCAAATCAATGCGATGTAGAAGGCTTAGCTTCAAATCCATGCAAAACACGTGATTTAGGATCCAATCAATGCGAAGTAGAAGGCTTAGCTTCAAATCCATGCGAAACAAATGGTTTAGCTTCAACTACTTGTGATATACATGATTTAGCTTCAACTGCATGCGAAACAAACGAGCGAACTTCAAATACATGCGAAAAACATGATTTAGCTTCGAACCAATGCGATGGAGACGGTTTAGCTTCAAATCCATGCGGAACAAATGATTTAGCTTCAAATAATTGTGATATAAGTGATATAGATTCAACTGCAGGCGTAACAAACGAGTTAGCTTCAAATACATGCGAAACATATGATTTAGCTTCAAATACTTGCGATATAATTGATATAGCTTCAAATGCAGGCGACACAAACGAGATAGCTTCAAATCCATTCAAAACACATGATTTAGCTTCAAATCCAAGCGAAACACATGATATAGCTTCAAATCAATGCGATGTAAAAGGTTTAGCTTCAAATCCGTGCGAAGCAAATGTTTTTAGCATCAAATACTTGCGATGTAAGTGATATAGCTTCAATGCAGGCCAAACAGACGAGTTAGCTCCAAATCCATGAGAAACACATGATTTAGCTTCAAATCAATGCGAAGTAGAGGGCTTAGCATCAAATCCATGCGAAACGAATGATCTAGATTCATATCAATACGAAGTAGAAGGCTTAGCTTCAAATCCATGCGACACAACTGATTGAGCATCAAATACTTGCGATATAAATGATATAGCTTCAAATGCAGGCGAAGCAAACGAGTTAGCTTCAAATCCAAGCGAAACACATGCCTTAGCTTCAAATCAATGCGATGTAGAAGGTTTAGCTTCGAATCTGTGCGAAACAAATGATTTAGCTTCAAATACTCTCGATATTAGTGATATAGCTTCAAATGCATACGAATCAAACGAGTTAGCTTCAAATCCATGCGAAACACATGATTTAGCTTCAAATCAATGCGATGTAGAAGGTTTAGCTTCAAATCCAAGCGAAACACATATGATTTAGCTTCAAATACTTGCGATACAAATGAAGTAACTTCAAATGCTGAGGATACCATCAAGTTAGATTCAAATCCATGCAAAACACATGATTAAGCTTCAAATCCATGGGCATCACATGATTTAGGTTCATTGTCATGGTAAACACATGATTTAGCTTCACATACATGCGAAACAAATGGTTTAGCTTCTAATACTTGTCATATACATGATATAGCTCCAACTGCATGCGAAACAAACGAGTTAGCTTCAAATCCATGCGAATCAAATGGTTTAGATTCAAATACTTGTGATATACATGATTTAGCTTCAACTGCATGCGACACAAACAAGGTAGCTTCAAATCCATGCGAAACACATGATTCAGATGCAAATCAATGCGATGTAGAAGGTTTAGCTTCAAATCCATGCCAAACACATGTTTTAGCTTCAAATCCATGGGATGGAGAAGGTTTAGCTTCAAATCCATGAGAAACAAATGATTTAGCTTCAGATACTTGCGATATAAGTGATATAGCTTCAAAAGCTTGAGGAACAAACGAGGTAGCTTCAATTCTATGCGAAACATATGATTTAGCTTCAAATCAACGCGAAATAGAAGGCTTAGATTCCTAATCCATGCGAAACAAATGGTTTAGCTACAAATACTTGTGATATACAATATTTTGCTACAACTGCATGCGAAACAAACGAGTGAGCTTCAAATCCACGCGAAACACATGAGTTAGCTACAAATCAATGCGATGTAGAACGTTTAGCTTTAAATCCATGCGAAACCAATGATTTAGCTTCAAATCAATGCGATGTAGAAGGTTTAGCTTCAAATCAATGCGAAACAAATGATTGAGCTTCAAACACTTGAGATAAAGGTGATATAGCTTCAACTGCATGCGAAACAAACGAGTTACCTTCAAATCCACGCGAAACATATGGTTTAGCTTCAAATCAATGCGATGTAGACGGTTTAGCTTTCTAATCCATGCGAAACAAATGATTTAGCTTCAAATCAATGCGAAGTAGAAGGCTTAGCTTCAAATCCATGCGAAACAAATGGTTTAGCTACAAATACTTGTGACATACATTATTTAGCTACAACTGCATGCGAAACAAACGAGTTAGCTTCAAATCCATGCAAAACACGTGATTTAGCTTCAAATCAGTGCGATGTAGAAGGTAGAGCTTCAAATCCATGCGACACATATGATTTAGCTTCAAATACTTGCGATATAAATGAAGTAACTTCAAATGCAGAGGATACAATCAAGTTAGCTTCAAATCCATGCAAAAGACATGATTACGCTTCAAATCCATGGGCAACACATGATTTAGGATCATTGTCATGGTAAACACATGACTTAGCTTCACATACATGCGAAACAAATGGTTTAGATTCAAATACTTGTGATATACATGATTTACCTTCAACTGCATGCGACACAAACGAGTTAGTTTCAAATCCATGCGAAACACATGATTCAGCTGCAAATCAATGCGATGTAGAAGGTTTAGCATCAAATCCATGCCAAACACATGATTTAGCTTCAAATCCATGGGATCTAGAAGGTTTAGCTTCAAATCCATGCGAAACGAATGATTTCGCATCAAATACTTGCGAATATAAGTGATATAGCTTCAAATGCAGGCGAAACAAACAAGTTAGCTTCTGATCCATGCGAAATACATGATTTAGCTTCAAATCAATGCGATGTAGAAGGTTTAGATCCAAATCCATGCGAAACAAATGATTTAGCTTCAAACACTTGGGGTATAAGTGATAAGGCTTCAAATGCAGACTAATCAAACGAGTTAGCTTGAAAATCCACGCGATACACATGATTTAGCTTCAAATACTTGCGATATAAGTGATGTAGATTCAACTGCAGGCGAAACGAACGAGTTAGCTTCAAATCCATGCGAAACATATGATTGAGCTTCAAAGACTTGGGATATAGGTGGTATATCTTCAACTGCATGCGAAACAAACCAGCTACCTTCAAATCCACGCGAAACACATGGTTTATTTTCAATTCCATGCGAATCAAATGGTTTAGCAACAAATACTTGTGATAAACATGATTCAGCTTCAACTGCGTGCGAAACAAATGAATTAGCTTCAAATCAATGCGATACACATGATTAAGCTTCAAATCAATTCGAAGTAGAAGGCTAATAGCATCAAATCCATGCGACACTAATTATTTAGCTTCAGGTACTTGCGATATAAGTGATATAGCTTCAAATACAGACGAAACAAACGAGCTAGTTTCGAATCCATGCGAAACATATGATTTAGCTTCCAATCAATGCGAAGTAGACGGCTTAGCTTCAAATACAGACGGAACAAATGGTTTAGCGTCAAATACTTGTGATATACATGATTTAGCTTCAACTGCATGTGAAACAAATGTGTTAGTTCCAAATCCATGCGAAACACATGATTTAGCTTGATATCAATGCGAAGTGGAAGGCTTAGCTTCAAATCCATGCGAATCAAATGGTTTAGCTTCAAATACTTCGGATATACATGATTTAGCTCCAACTGCAGGCGAAACAAACAAGGTAGCTTCAAATTCATGCGAAACACATGATTTAGCTTCCAATCAATGCGATGTAGAAGGTTTAGCTTCACATCCATGCGAAACAAATGATTTACCTTCATATACTTGCGGTATAAGTGATATAGCTTCAAATGCAGGCGAAACAAATGAGTCAGCTTCAAATCCGTGCGAGACACATGATTTTGCTTCAAATCAAAGCGAAGTAGAAGGCTTATCTTCAAACCCATGCGAAACACATTATTTGCAGTCAAATAATTGCGGTATAAATGAAATAGCGTCAAATGCAGGCGAATCAAACGAGTTAACTTCAAATCCATGTAGAACACAAGATTTAGCTTCCAATCAATGCGAAGGAGCAGTCTTAGCTTCAAATCCATGCGAAACAAATGGTTTAGCTACAAATACTTGTGATATACATTATTTAGCTACAACTGCATGCGAAACAAACGAGTTAGCTTCAAATCCATGCGAAACACATGATTTAGCTTCAAATCAATGCGATGTAGAAGGTTTAGCTTCAAATCCAATCGAAACACATGATTTAGCTTCAAATCAACGCGAAGTAGAAGGCTTATATTCAAATCCATGCGATACAAATCGTTTAGCTTCAAATACTTGTGATATACATGATTTAGTTTCAGCTGCATTCGAAACAGACGAATTAGCTTCTAATCCACGCGAAATACATTATTTAGCTTGAAAACAGTGCGAATTAGAAGGCTTAGCTTCAAATCCATGCGAAACGAATGATTTAGCTTCAAATGTTTGCGATATAAATGATACAGCTTCAAATGCATGCGAAACAAACGAGTTAGCTTCAAATCCATGCGAAACACATGATTTATATGCAAATCAATGCGACGTAGAAGGATTAGCTTCAAATCCATGCGGAACAATTGATTTAGCTTCAAATACTTGTGATATAAGTGATATAGATTCAACGGCAGACGTAACAAACGAGTTTGCTTCAAATCCATGCGAAACATATGATTTTGCTTCAAATACTTGCGATATAAGTGATATAGCTTCAAATGCAGACGAATCAAACGAGTTAGCTTCCTAAGCCATGCGATATACATGATTTAGCTTCAAAAAAATGCGATACTCATGATTTAGCTTCAAATCAATGCGAACTAGATGTCTTAACTTCAAATCCATGCGAAACAAATGATTTAGCTTCAAAGCAATGCGAAGTAGAAGGCTTATCTTCAAATCCATGCGACGCAACTGATTTAACATCAAATACTTGCGATATAAGTGATATAGCTTCAAATGTAGACGAATCAAACGAGTTAGCTTCAAAAGCCATGCGATATACATGATTTAGCTTGAAATCAATGCGAAACTCATGATTTAGCTTCAAGTCAATGCGAACTAGATGTCTTAGCTTCAAATCCATGAGAAACACATGCATTAGCTTCAAATCAATGCGATGAAGAAGGTTTAGCTTCAAATCCGCCCGAAACAAATGATTTAGCTTCAAATACTTGCGATATAAGTGATATAGCTTCAAATGCAGGCCAAACAAAAGAGTTAGCGTCAAATCCATGCGGAACACATGATTTAACTTCAAATCAAAGCGAAGTAGCAGGTTGGCTTCAAATCAATGCGAAACAAATGATATAGCCTCAAATACTTGCGAATATGAGGGATACAGCTTCAAATGCATGCGAAACAAACGAGTTAGCTTCAAATCCATGCGAAACACATGATTTAGCTTCAAATCCATGGGATGTAGAAGGTTTAGCTTCAAATCCATGCGAAACATATGATTGAGCTTCAAAGACTTGGGATATAGGTGGTATATCTTCAACTGCATGCGAAACAAACGAGTTACCATCAAATCCACTCGAAATTCATGAGTTAGCATCAAATCAATGCGATGTAGAAGGTTTAGCTTCAAATCCATGCGAAACAAATGATTGAGCTTCAAACACTTGGGATAAAGGTGATATAGCTTCAACTGCATGCGAAACAAACCAGCTACCTTCAAATCCACGCGAAACACATGGTTTATTTTCAATTCCATGCGAATCAAATGGTTTAGCAACAAATACTTGTGATAAACATGATTTAGCTTCAACTGCGTGCGAAACAAATGAATTAGCTTCAAATCAATGCGATACACATGATTAAGCTTCAAATCAATTCGAAGTAGAAGGCTAATAGCATCAAATCCATGCGACACTAATTATTTAGCTTCAGGTACTTGCGATATAAGTGATATAGCTTCAAATACAGACGAAACAAACGAGCTAGTTTCGAATCCATGCGAAACATATGATTTAGCTTCAAATCAATGCGAAGTAGACGGCTTAGCTTCAAATACAGACGGAACAAATGGTTTAGCGTCAAATACTTGTGATATACATGATTTAGCTTCAACTGCATGTGAAACAAATGTGTTAGTTCCAAATCCATGCGAAACACATGATTTAGCTTGATATCAATGCGAAGTGGAAGGCTTAGCTTCAAATCCATGCGAAACACATGATTTAGCTTGATATCAATGCGAAGTGGAAGGCTTAGCTTCAAATCCATGCGAATCAAATGGTTTAGCTTCAAATACTTCGGATATACATGATTTAGCTCCAACTGCAGGCGAAACAAACAAGGTAGCTTCAAATTCATGCGAAACACATGATTTAGCTTGCAATCAATGCGATGTAGAAGGTTTAGCTTCACATCCATGCGAAACAAATGATTTACCTTCATATACTTGCGGTATAAGTGATATAGCTTCAAATGCAGGCGAAACAAATGAGTCAGCTTCAAATCCGTGCGAGACACATGATTTTGCTTCAAATCAAAGCGAAGTAGAAGGCTTATCTTCAAACCCATGCGAAACACATTATTTGCCGTCAAATAATTGCGGTATAAATGAAATAGCGTCAAATGCAGGCGAATCAGACGAGTTAACTTCAAATCCATGTAGAACACAAGATTTAGCTTCCAATCAATGCGAAGGAGAAGTCTTAGCTTCAAATCCATGCGAAACAAATGGTTTAGCTACAAATACTTGTGATATACATTATTTAGCTACAACTGCATGCGAAACAAACGAGTTAGCTTCAAATCCATGCGAAACACATGATTTAGCTTCAAATCAATGCGATGTAGAAGGTTTAGCATCAAATCTATGCGATACAAATGATTGAGTTTCAAACACTTGGGGTAAAGGTGATATAGCTTCAGCTGCATGCGAAACAACCGAGTAACCTTCAAATCCACGCGAAACACATGATTTAGCTTCCAATCAAATTGATGTAGAAGGTTTAGCTTCAAATCCATGCGAAACAAATGATTGAGCTTCAAACACTTGGGATAAAGGTGATAAAGCTTCAACTGCATGCGAAACAAACGAGTTAGCTTCAAATACATGGGATACACATGATTTAGCTTCAAATCAATGCGATGTAGAGGGTTTAGCTTCAAATCCATGCGATACACAAGATTTAGCTTCAAATCAATGCGATGTAGAAAGTTCTGCTTCAAATCCATGCGACGCACATGATTTAGCTTCAGATACTTGCGATATAAATGATATAGATTCAACTGTATGCGAAAAAAACGATTCAGCTTCAAATCCAAGGGAAACAAATGACTTAGCTTCAAATCAATTCGAAGTAGAGGGCTTAGCTTCAAATCCATGCCAAACACATGATTTAGCTTCAAATCCATGCGATCTGGAAGGTTTAGCTTCAAATCCATGCGAAACAAATGATTTAGCTTCAAATCAATGCGAAGTAGAAGGCTTAGCTTCAAATCCATGCGAAACAAATGGATAAGATACAAATGCTTGTGATATACATTATTTAGCTACAACTGCATGCGAAACAAACGAGTTAGCTCCAAATCCATGCGAAACACATGATTTAGCTGCAAATCCATGCGATGTAGAAGGTTTAGCTTCAAATCCATGCGATCTAGAAGGTTTAGCTTCAAATCCATGCGAAACAAATGATTTAGCTTCAAATCAATGCGAAGTAGAAGGCTTAGCTTCAAATCCATGCGAAACAAATGGATAAGATACAAATGCTTGTGATACACATTATTTAGCTACAACTGCATGCGAAACAAACGAGTTAGCTCCAAATCCATGCGAAACACATGATTTAGCTGCAAATCAATGCGATGTAGAACGTTTAGCTTCAAATCCATGCGATCTAGAAGGATTAGCTTCAAATCCATGCGAAACAAATGATTTAGCTTCAAATCAATGCGAAGTAGAAGGCTTAGCTTCAAATCCATGCGAAACAAATGGGTAACATACAAATGCTTGTGATATACATTATTTAGCTACAACTGCATGCGAAACAAACGAGTTAGCTTCAAATCCATGCGAAACACATGGTTTAGCTTCAAATCAATGCGATGTAGAAGGTTTAGCTTCAAATCCATGCGATTTACACGATTTAGATTCAAATCAATGCGATGTAGAAGGTTCAGCTTCAAATCCATGCGAAACACATGATTTAGCTTCAAACACTTGGGATATGGGTGGTGTAGCTTCAACTGCATGCAAAACAGACGAGTGAACTTCAAATCCATGCTAAACACATGATTTAGTTGCAACTCAATGCGATGTAGAAGGTTTAGCTTCAAATCCATGCGATACACAAGATTTAGCTTCAAATCAATGCGATGTAGAAGTTTCAGCTTCAAATGCAAGCGACCCATATGATTTAGCTTCAAATACTTGCGATATAAGTAATATAGCATCAAAAGCTGGAGGAACAAACGAGTGAGCTTCAAATCCATGCGAAACACATGATTTAGCTTCAAATAAATGCGATGTAGAAGGTTTAGCTTCAATTACTTGCGATATAAATGAAGTAACTTCAACTGCAGAGGATACAATCAAGTTAGCTTCAAATCCATGCAAAACACATGATTAAGCTTCAAAAACATGGGATGTAGAAGGTTTAGCTCCAAATCCATGAGAAACAAATGATTTAGCTTCAGATACTTGCGATACAAATGATATAGATTCAACTGTATGCGAAAAAAACGATTCAGCTTCAAATCCAAGGGAAACACATGATTTAACTTCAAATCAATGCGAAGTAAAAGGGTTAGCTTCAAACCCAAGCGAAACGAATGATTTAGCAACAAATACTTGCGAATATAAGTGATATAGCTTCAAATGCAGGCGAAACAAACGTGTTAGCTTCAAATCCAAGCGAAACAGATGGTTTAACTTCAAATCAATGCGAAGTAGAAGACGTAGCTTCAAATCCATGCGGAACAAATGGTTATGCTTCAAAAACTTGTGATATATGTGATATAGTTTCAACTGCAGGCGAAACAAACGAGTTACCTTCAAATCCACGCGAAACACATGATTTAGCTTCAAATCAATTTGATGTAGAAGGTTTAGCTTCAAATCCATGCGAAACAAATGATTTAGCTTCAAATCCATGCGAAACGAATGATTTAGCATAAAATACTTGCGAATATAAGTGATATAGCTTCAAATGCAGGCGAAACAAACGAGTTAGCTTCAGATCCATGCGAAACACATGATTTAGTTGCAAATCAATGCGATGTAGAGGGTTTAGCTTCAAATCCATGCGACAGACAAGATTTAGCTTCAAATCAATGCGATGTAGAAAGTTCAGCTTCAAATCCATGCGACGCACATGATTTAGCTTCAAATACTTGCGATATAAGTGATATAGCTTCAAAATCTGGAGGAACAAACGAGGTAGCTTCAATTCCATGCGAAACAAATGATTTAGCTTCAAATCAATGCGAAGTAGAGGGCTTAGCTTCAAATCCATGCGTAACAAATGGTTTAGCTACAAATACTTGTGATATACATTATTTAGCTACAACTGCATGCGAAACAAACGAGTTAGCTTCAAATACATGGGATACACATGATTTAGCTTCAAATCAATGCGATGTAGAAGGTTTAGCTTCAAATCCATGCGAAACAAATGGTTTAGCTACAAATACTTGTGATATACATTATTTAGCTACAACTGCATGCGAAACAAACGAGTTAGCTTCAAATCAATGCGAAACACATGATTTAGCTTCAAATCAATGCGATCTAGAAGGTTTAGCGTCAAATCCATGCGATTTACAAGATTTAGCTTCAAATCAATGCGATGTAGAAGGTTCAGCTTCAAATCCATGCGACACATATGATTTAGCTTCAACTACTTGCGATATAAGTGATATAGCTTCAAAAGCAGGAGGAACAAACGAGGTAGCTTCAATTCCACGCGAAACAAATGATTTAGCTTCAAATCAATGCGAAGTAGAGGGCTTAGCTTCAAATCCATGCGTAACAAATGGTTTAGCTACAAATACTTGTGATATACATTATTTAGCTACAACTGCATGCGAAACAAACGAGTTAGCTTCAAATACATGGGATACACATGCTTTAGCTTCAAATCAATGCGATGTAGAGGGTTTAGCTTCAAATCCATGCGATACACAAGATTTAGCTTCAAATCAATGCGATGTAGAAAGTTCAGCTTCAAATCCATGCGACGCACATGATTTAGCTTCAAATACTTGCGATATAAGTGATATAGCTTCAAAATCTGGAGGAACAAACGAGGTAGCTTCAATTCCATGCGAAACAAATGATTTAGCTTCAAATCAATGCGAAGTAGAGGGCTTAGCTTCAAATCCATGCGTAACAAATGGTTTAGCTACAAATACTTGTGATATACATTATTTAGCTACAACTGCATGCGAAACAAACGAGTTAGCTTCAAATACATGGGATACACATGATTTAGCTTCAAATCAATGCGATGTAGAAGGTTTAGCTTCAAATCCATGCGAAACAAATGGTTTAGCTACAAATACTTGTGATATACATTATTTAGCTACAACTGCATGCGAAACAAACGAGTTAGCTTCAAATCAATGCGAAACACATGATTTAGCTTCAAATCAATGCGATCTAGAAGGTTTAGCTTCAAATCCATGCGATTTACAAGATTTAGCTTCAAATCAATGCGATGTAGAAGGATTAGCTTCAAATCCATGCGATCTAGAAGGTTTAGCTTCAAATCCATGCGAAACAAGTGATTTAGCTTCAAATCAATGCGAAGTAGAAGGTTTAGCTTCAAATCCATGCGATTTACAAGATTTAGCTTGAAATCAATGCGAAGTAGAAGGCTTAGCTTCAAATCCATGCGATCTAGAAGGTTTAGCTTCAAATCCATGCGAAACAAATGATTTAGCTTCAAATCAATGCGAAGTAGAAGGCTTAGCTTCAAATCCATGCGAAACAAATGGATAAGATACAAATGCTTGTGATATACATTATTTAGCTACAACTGCATGCGAAACAAACGAGTTAGCTCCAAATCCATGCGAAACACATGATTTAGCTGCAAATCAATGCGATGTAGAAGGTTTAGCTTCAAATCCATGCGATCTAGAAGGTTTAGCTTCAAATCCATGCGAAACAAATGATTTAGCTTCAAATCAATGCGAAGTAGAAGGCTTAGCTTCAAATCCATGCGAAACAAATGGATAAGATACAAATGCTTGTGATATACATTATTTAGCTACAACTGCATGCGAAACAAACGAGTTAGCTCCAAATCCATGCGAAACACATGATTTAGCTGCAAGTCAATGCGATGTAGAAGGTTTAGCTTCAAATCCATGCGATCTAGAAGGTTTAGCTTCAAATCCATGCGAAACAAATGATTTAGCTTCAAATCAATGCGAAGTAGAAGGCTTAGCTTCAAATCCATGCGAAACAAATGGGTAACATACAAATGCTTGTGATATACATTATTTAGCTACAACTGCATGCGAAACAAACGAGTTAGCTTCAAATCCATGCGAAACACATGGTTTAGCTTCAAATCAATGCGATGTAGAAGGTTTAGCTTCAAATCCATGCGATTTACACGATTTAGATTCAAATCAATGCGATGTAGAAGGTTCAGCTTCAAATCCATGCGAAACACATGATTTAGCTTCAAACACTTGGGATATGGGTGGTGTAGCTTCAACTGCATGCAAAACAGACGAGTTAACTTCAAATCCATGCTAAACACATGATTTAGTTGCAACTCAATGCGATGTAGAAGGTTTAGCTTCAAATCCATGCGATACACAAGATTTAGCTTCAAATCAATGCGATGTAGAAGTTTCAGCTTCAAATGCAAGCGACCCATATGATTTAGCTTCAAATACTTGCGATATAAGTAATATAGCATCAAAAGCTGGAGGAACAAACGAGTGAGCTTCAAATCCATGCGAAACACATGATTTAGCTTCAAATAAATGCGATGTAGAAGGTTTAGCTTCAAATACTTGCGATATAAATGAAGTAACTTCAACTGCAGAGGATACAATCAAGTTAGCTTCAAATCCATGCAAAACACATGATTAAGCTTCAAAAACATGGGATGTAGAAGGTTTAGCTCCAAATCCATGAGAAACAAATGATTTAGCTTCAGATACTTGCGATACAAATGATATAGATTCAACTGTATGCGAAAAAAACGATTCAGCTTCAAATCCAAGGGAAACACATGATTTAACTTCAAATCAATGCGAAGTAAAAGGGTTAGCTTCAAACCCAAGCGAAACGAATGATTTAGCAACAAATACTTGCGAATATAAGTGATATAGCTTCAAATGCAGGCGAAACAAACGTGTTAGCTTCAAATCCAAGCGAAACAGATGGTTTAACTTCAAATCAATGCGAAGTAGAAGACGTAGCTTCAAATCCATGCGGAACAAATGGTTATGCTTCAAAAACTTGTGATATATGTGATATAGATTCAACTGCAGGCGAAACAAACGAGTTACCTTCAGATCCATGCGAAACACATGATTTAGTTGCAAATCAATGCGATGTAGAGGGTTTAGCTTCAAATCCATGCGACAGACAAGATTTAGCTTCAAATCAATGCGATGTAGAAAGTTCAGCTTCAAATCCATGCGACGCACATGATTTAGCTTCAAATACTTGCGATATAAGTGATATAGCTTCAAAATCTGGAGGAACAAACGAGGTAGCTTCAATTCCATGCGAAACAAATGATTTAGCTTCAAATCAATGCGAAGTAGAGGGCTTAGCTTCAAATCCATGCGTAACAAATGGTTTAGCTACAAATACTTGTGATATACATTATTTAGCTACAACTGCATGCGAAACAAACGAGTTAGCTTCAAATACATGGGATACACATGCTTTAGCTTCAAATCAATGCGATGTAGAGGGTTTAGCTTCAAATCCATGCGATACACAAGATTTAGCTTCAAATCAATGCGATGTAGAAAGTTCAGCTTCAAATCCATGCGACGCACATGATTTAGCTTCAAATACTTGCGATATAAGTGATATAGCTTCAAAATCTGGAGGAACAAACGAGGTAGCTTCAATTCCATGCGAAACAAATGATTTAGCTTCAAATCAATGCGAAGTAGAGGGCTTAGCTTCAAATCTATGCGTAACAAATGGTTTAGCTACAAATACTTGTGATATACATTATTTAGCTACAACTGCATGCGAAACAAACGAGTTAGCTTCAAATACATGGGATACACATGATTTAGCTTCAAATCAATGCGATGTAGAAGGTTTAGCTTCAAATCCATGCGAAACAAATGGTTTAGCTACAAATACTTGTGATATACATTATTTAGCTACAACTGCATGCGAAACAAACGAGTTAGCTTCAAATCAATGCGAAACACATGATTTAGCTTCAAATCAATGCGATCTAGAAGGTTTAGCTTCAAATCCATGCGATTTACAAGATTTAGCTTCAAATCAATGCGATGTAGAAGGATTAGCTTCAAATCCATGCGATCTAGAAGGTTTAGCTTCAAATCCATGCGAAACAAATGATTTAGCTTCAAATCAATGCGAAGTAGAAGGTTTAGCTTCAAATCCATGCGATTTACAAGATTTAGCTTGAAATCAATGCGAAGTAGAAGGCTTAGCTTCAAATCCATGCGATCTAGAAGGTTTAGCTTCAAATCCATGCGAAACAAATGATTTAGCTTCAAATCAATGCGAAGTAGAAGGCTTAGCTTCAAATCCATGCGAAACAAATGGATAAGATACAAATGCTTGTGATATACATTATTTAGCTACAACTGCATGCGAAACAAACGAGTTAGCTCCAAATCCATGCGAAACACATGATTTAGCTGCAAATCAATGCGATGTAGAAGGTTTAGCTTCAAATCCATGCGATCTAGAAGGTTTAGCTTCAAATCCATGCGAAACAAATGATTTAGCTTCAAATCAATGCGAAGTAGAAGGCTTAGCTTCAAATCCATGCGAAACAAATGGATAAGATACAAATGCTTGTGATATACATTATTTAGCTACAACTGCATGCGAAACAAACGAGTTAGCTCCAAATCCATGCGAAACACATGATTTAGCTGCAAATCAATGCGATGTAGAAGGTTTAGCTTCAAATCCATGCGATCTAGAAGGTTTAGCTTCAAATCCATGCGAAACAAATGATTTAGCTTCAAATCAATGCGAAGTAGAAGGCTTAGCTTCAAATCCATGCGAAACAAATGGGTAACATACAAATGCTTGTGATATACATTATTTAGCTACAACTGCATGCGAAACAAACGAGTTAGCTTCAAATCCATGCGAAACACATGGTTTAGCTTCAAATCAATGCGATGTAGAAGGTTTAGCTTCAAATCCATGCGATTTACACGATTTAGATTCAAATCAATGCGATGTAGAAGGTTCAGCTTCAAATCCATGCGAAACACATGATTTAGCTTCAAACACTTGGGATATGGGTGGTGTAGCTTCAACTGCATGCAAAACAGACGAGTTAACTTCAAATCCATGCTAAACACATGATTTAGTTGCAACTCAATGCGATGTAGAAGGTTTAGCTTCAAATCCATGCGATACACAAGATTTAGCTTCAAATCAATGCGATGTAGAAGTTTCAGCTTCAAATGCAAGCGACCCATATGATTTAGCTTCAAATACTTGCGATATAAGTAATATAGCATCAAAAGCTGGAGGAACAAACGAGTGAGCTTCAAATCCATGCGAAACACATGATTTAGCTTCAAATAAATGCGATGTAGAAGGTTTAGCTTCAAATACTTGCGATATAAATGAAGTAACTTCAACTGCAGAGGATACAATCAAGTTAGCTTCAAATCCATGCAAAACACATGATTAAGCTTCAAAAACATGGGATGTAGAAGGTTTAGCTCCAAATCCATGAGAAACAAATGATTTAGCTTCAGATACTTGCGATACAAATGATATAGATTCAACTGTATGCGAAAAAAACGATTCAGCTTCAAATCCAAGGGAAACACATGATTTAACTTCAAATCAATGCGAAGTAAAAGGGTTAGCTTCAAACCCAAGCGAAACGAATGATTTAGCAACAAATACTTGCGAATATAAGTGATATAGCTTCAAATGCAGGCGAAACAAACGTGTTAGCTTCAAATCCAAGCGAAACAGATGGTTTAACTTCAAATCAATGCGAAGTAGAAGACGTAGCTTCAAATCCATGCGGAACAAATGGTTATGCTTCAAAACTTGTGATATATGTGATATAGATTCAACTGCAGGCGAAACAAACGAGTTACCTTCAGATCCATGCGAAACACATGATTTAGTTGCAAATCAATGCGATGTAGAGGGTTTAGCTTCAAATCCATGCGACAGACAAGATTTAGCTTCAAATCAATGCGATGTAGAAAGTTCAGCTTCAAATCCATGCGACGCACATGATTTAGCTTCAAATACTTGCGATATAAGTGATATAGCTTCAAAATCTGGAGGAACAAACGAGGTAGCTTCAATTCCATGCGAAACAAATGATTTAGCTTCAAATCAATGCGAAGTAGAGGGCTTAGCTTCAAATCCATGCGTAACAAATGGTTTAGCTACAAATACTTGTGATATACATTATTTAGCTACAACTGCATGCGAAACAAACGAGTTAGCTTCAAATACATGGGATACACATGATTTAGCTTCAAATCAATGCGATGTAGAAGGTTTAGCTTCAAATCCATGCGAAACAAATGGTTTAGCTACAAATACTTGTGATATACATTATTTAGCTACAACTGCATGCGAAACAAACGAGTTAGCTTCAAATCAATGCGAAACACATGATTTAGCTTCAAATCAATGCGATCTAGAAGGTTTAGCGTCAAATCCATGCGATTTACAAGATTTAGCTTCAAATCAATGCGATGTAGGAGGTTCAGCTTCAAATCCATGCGACACATATGATTTAGCTTCAACTACTTGCGATATAAGTGATATAGCTTCAAAAGCAGGAGGAACAAACGAGGTAGCTTCAATTCCACGCGAAACAAATGATTTAGCTTCAAATCAATGCGAAGTAGAGGGCTTAGCTTCAAATCCATGCGTAACAAATGGTTTAGCTACAAATACTTGTGATATACATTATTTAGCTACAACTGCATGCGAAACAAACGAGTTAGCTTCAAATACATGGGATACACATGATTTAGCTTCAAATCAATGCGATGTAGAGGGTTTAGCTTCAAATCCATGCGATACACAAGATTTAGCTTCAAATCAATGCGATGTAGAAAGTTCAGCTTCAAATCCATGCGACGCACATGATTTAGCTTCAAATCAATGCGAAGTAGAAGGCTTAGCTTCAAATCCATGCGAAATAAATGGTTTAGCTACAAATACTTGTGATATACATTATTTAGCTACAACTGCATGCGAAACAAACGAGTTAGCTTCAAATCAATGCGAAACACATGATTTAGCTTCAAATCAATGCGATCTAGAAGGTTTAGCTTCAAATCCATGCGATTTACAAGATTTAGCTTCAAATCAATGCGATGTAGAAGGTTTAGCTTCAAATCCGCGCGAATCAAATGATTTACATTCAAATACTTGCGATATAAGTGATATAGCTTCAAATGCAGGTGAAACAAACGAGTCAGCTTCAAATCCATGCGAAACACATGATTTAGCTTCAAATCAATGCGAAGTAGAAGGCTTAGCTTCAAATCCATGCGAAATAAATGGTTTAGCTAGAAATACTTGTGATATACATTATTTAGCTACAACTGCATGCGAAACAAACGAGTTTGCATCAAATCCATGCGAAACACACGATTTAGCTTCAAATCAATGCGAAGTAGAAGGCTTAGCTTCAAATCCATGCAAACAAATGGTTTAGCTACAAATACTTGTGATATACTTTATTTAGCTACAACTGCATGCGAAACAAATGAGTTAGCTTCAAATCCATGCGAAAGACATGATTCAGCATCAAATCAGTGTGAAGTAGAAGGCTTAGCATCAAACCCCATGCGAATCAAATGGTTTAGATTCAAATACTTGTGATATACATGATTTAGCTTAAACTGCATGCGACACAAACGAGTTAGCTTCAAATCCATGCGAAACACATGATTCAGATGCAAATCAATGCGATGTAGAAGGTTTAGCTTCAAATCCATGCAAAACACGTGATTTAGCCCCCTATTAATGCGAAGTAGAAGGCTTAGCTTCAAATCTATGCGAAACAAATGGTTTAGCTTCAAATACTTGTGATATACGTTATTTAGATTTAACTGCATGCGCAACGAACGAGTTAGCTTCAAATCCATGCGAAACACATAATTTAGCTTCAAATCTATGCGAAGTATCAGGTTTAAATTCAAATCCATGCGAAACACAATATTTAGCGTCAAATCAATGCGAAGTAGAAGGCAGAGCATCAAAACCATGCGATACAAATGGTTTAGCTTCAAATACTTGTGATATACATGATTTAGCTTCAACTGCATTCGACACAAACGAGTTAGCTTCAAATCCATGCGAAACACATGATGCAGATGCAAATCAATGCGATGTAGAAGGCTTAGCTTCAAATCCATGCAAAACACGTGATTTAGGATCCAATCAATGCGAAGTAGAGGTCTTAGCTTCAAATCCATGCGATACAAATGGTTTAGCTACAAATACTTGTGATATACATTATTAAGCTACAACTGCATGCGAAACAAACGAGTTACCTTCAAATCCACGCGAAACGCATGATTTAGCTTCAAATCAATGCGATGTAGAAGGCTTAGCTTCAAATCCATGCCAAACACGTGATTTAGGATCCAATCAATGCGAAGTAGAAGGCTTAGCTTCAAATCCATGCGAAACAAATGGTTTAGCTTCAAATACTTGCGATATAAGTAATATAGCTTCAAATGCAGACAAAACAAAAGAGTTAGCTTCAAATCCAAGCGGAACTCATGATTTAGCATCAGATCAATGCGATGTAGAAGGTTTAGCGTCAAATCCAAGCGAAACACATGACCTAGCTTCAAATCAATGCAATGTAGAAGGTTTAGCTTCAAATCCACGCGAAACAAATGATTTAGCTTCAAATCACTGTTGAAGTAGAAGGCTTAGCTTCAAAACCATGCGGAACAAATGAGTTAGCTTCAAATACTTGTGATATAAGTGATATAGATTCAACTGCAGGCAAAAGAAACGAGTTACTTCAAATCCATGCGAAACAAATGATTTTTCTTCAAATACTTGCGATAAAAGTGATATAGCATCAAATGCAGGCAATTAAAACAAGTTAGCTTCAATTCCATGCGAATCACATGATTAAGTTTCAATTCAATTCCTAGTAGGAGAATTCGCTTCAAATCCATGCGAAACTTCAAATGCAGACGAAACACACGATAGGCTTCAAATCCATGCGAAGCAAATGATTTAGTTTCAAGTCAATTCTTAGTAGAAGGATTAGCTTCAAATCCATGCGAAACAAATGATTTAGCTTCAAATACTTTCGGTACAAATGATGTAGACTCAAATGCAGACAGAACAAACGAGTTAGCTTCAGATCCATGCAAAACACATAATTTATCTGCATTTCAATGCCAAGTAGAAGGGTTAGCTTCAAATCTATGCGATACACTAGATTTAGCTTCAAATCAATGCGATGTAGAAGGTTCAGCTTCAAATCAATACGACGCAAATGATTTACATTCAAATACTTGCAATATACATGATTTAGCTTCTACTGCATGCGAAACAACGAGTTACCTTCAAATCCACGCGAAACACATAATTTAGCTTCAAATCAATGCGAAGTAGCAGGTTTAGCTTCAAATCCATGCGAAACAAATGATTGAGCTTCCTACACTTGGGATATAGGTGATATAGCTTCGGCTGCATGCGAAACAAATGAGTTACATTCAAATCCAAGCGAAACACATAATTTAGCTTCAAATCAATGCGATGTAGAAGGTTTAGCTTCAAATCCAAGCGAAACACATGATTTAGCTTCCAATACTTGCGATATAAGTGATATAGTTTCAAATGCAGGAGAAACGAACGAGTTAGCTTCAAATCCATGCGAAACACATCATTCAGCTGCAAATCAATGCGATGTAGAAGGCTTAGCTTCAAATCCATGCAAAACACGTGATTTAGGATCCAATCAATGCGAAGTAGAAGTCTTAGCTTCAAATCCATGGGATGAAGAAGGTTTAGCTTCAAATCCATGCGTAAAACATTATTTAGCTGCAAATCAGTGCGAAGTAGAAGGCTCAGGTTCAAATCGATGCGATTCAAATGGTTCATCTTCAAATACTTGTGAAAGACATGATTTCGCTTCAACTGCATGCGAAACAAACGAGTTAGCTTCAAATCAATGCGATGTAGAAAGTTTAGCTTCAAATCCATGCGACACATATGATTTAGCTTCAAATACTTGCGATATAAGTGATATAGATTCAAAAGCTGGAGGAACAAATGAGGTAGCTTCAATTCCATGCGAAACAAATGATTTAGCTTCAAATCAATGCGAAGTAGAAGGCTTAGCTTCAAATCCATGCGAAACAAATGGTTTAGCTACAAATACTTGTAATATACATTATTTAGCTACGAACAGCATGCGAAACAAACGAGTTAGCTTCAAACCAATGTGAAACACACGATTTAGCTTCAAATCAATACGAAGTAGAAGACTTAGCTTCAAATCCATGCGAAACAAATATGGTTTGGCTTCAAATACTAGCGATATAAATGAAGTAACTTCAAATGCAGAGGATACAATCAAGTTAGCTTCAAAACCATGCAAAACACATGATCAAGCTTCAAATCCATGGGCAACAAATGATTTAGGTTCATTGTCATGGTAAACACATGATTTAGCTTCACATAAATGCGAAACAAATGGTTTAGTTTCAAATACTTGAAATATACATGATATAGCTTCAACTGCATGCGAAACAAACGAGTTACCTTCTAATCCACGCGAAACACATGATTTAGCTTCAAATCAATGCGAAGTAGATAGCTTAGATTCAAATCCATGCGAATCAAATGCTTTAGCTTCAAATATTTGTGATATAAGTGATATTGCTTCAAATGTAGACGAATCAAGCGACTTAGCTTCAGAATCCATGCCATACACATGATTTAGCTTCAAATCAATGCGAAGTAGAAGGCTTAGCTTCAAATCCATGCGAAACAAATGGTTTAGCTACAAATACTTGTAATATACATTATTTAGCTACGAACTGCATGCGAAACAAACGAGTTAGCATCAAGTCCATGCGAAACACATGATTTAGCTGGAAATCAATGCGATGTAGAAGGTTTAGCTTCAAAACCATGCGAAACAAATGATTGAGCTTCAAACACTTGGGATATAGGTGGTATAGCCCCAACTGCATGCGAAACAAACGAGTTACCTTCAAATCCACGCGAAACACATGAGTTAGCTTCAAATCAATGCGATGTAGAAGGTTTAGCTTCAAATCCATGCGAAACAAATGATTGAGCTTCAAACACTTGGGACAAAGGTGATATAGCTTCAACTGCATGCGAAACAAACGAGTTACCTTCAAATCCACGCGAAACACATGAATTGGTTCAAATGAATGCGATGTAGAAGGTTTAGCTTCAAATCCAAGCGAAACACATGATTTAGCTTCAAATAGTTGCGATATAAGTGATATAGATTCAAATACAGGCGAAACGAACGAGTTAGCTTCAAATCCATGCGAAACACATGATTCATTTGCAAATCAATGCGATGTAGAAGGTTTAGCTTCAAATCCATGCAAAACTCGTGATTTAGCTTCCAATTAATGCGAAGTAGAAGGCTTAGCTTCAAATCCATGCGACACATATGATTTAGCTTCATATACTTGCGATATAAATGATATAGCTCCATATGCAGGCGAATCGAACGAGTTAGCTTCAAAATCCACGCGATACACATGATTTAGCTTCAAATGAATGCGATGTAGAAGGTTTAGCTTCAAATCCATGCGAAACACATGATTTAGGTTAAAATCAATGCGATGTAGAAGGTTTAGCTTCAAATCCATGCGAAACAAATGAATGAGCTTCAAACACTTGGGATATAGGCGGTATAGCTCCAACTGCATGCGAAACAAACGAGTTATCTTCAAATCCACGCGAAACACATGAGTTAGCTTCAAATCAATGCGATGTAGAAGGCTTAGCTTCAAATCCATGCAAAACACGTGATTTAGGATCCAATCAATGCGAAGTAGAGGGCTTAGCTTCAAATCCATGCGATACAAATGGTTTAGCTACAAATACTTGTGATATACATTATTAAGCTACAACTGCATGCGAAACAAACGAGTTACCTTCAAATCCACGCGAAACACATGATTTAGCTTCAAATCAATGCGATGTAGAAGGCTTAGCTTCAAATCCATGCAAAACACGTGATTTAGGATCCAATCAATGCGAAGTAGAAGGCTTAGCTTCAAATCCATGCGAAACAAATGGTTTAGCTTCAACTACTTGTGATATACATGATTTAGCTTCAACTGCATGCGAAACAAACGAGCGAACTTCAAATACATGCGAAAAACATGATTTAGCTTCGAACCAATGCGATGGAGACGGTTTAGCTTCAAATCCATGCGGAACAAATGATTTAGCTTCAAATAATTGTGATATAAGTGATATAGATTCAACTGCAGGCGTAACAAACGAGTTAGCTTCAAATACATGCGAAACATATGATTTAGCTTCAAATACTTGCGATATAATTGATATAGCTTCAAATGCAGGCGACACAAACGAGATAGCTTCAAATCCATTCAAAACACATGATTTAGCTTCAAATCCAAGCGAAACACATGATATAGCTTCAAATCAATGCGATGTAAAAGGTTTAGCTTCAAATCCGTGCGAAGCAAATGTTTTTAGCATCAAATACTTGCGATGTAAGTGATATAGCTTCAATGCAGGCCAAACAGACGAGTTAGCTCCAAATCCATGAGAAACACATGATTTAGCTTCAAATCAATGCGAAGTAGAGGGCTTAGCATCAAATCCATGCGAAACGAATGATCTAGATTCATATCAATACGAAGTAGAAGGCTTAGCTTCAAATCCATGCGACACAACTGATTGAGCATCAAATACTTGCGATATAAATGATATAGCTTCAAATGCAGGCGAAGCAAACGAGTTAGCTTCAAATCCAAGCGAAACACATGCCTTAGCTTCAAATCAATGCGATGTAGAAGGTTTAGCTTCGAATCTGTGCGAAACAAATGATTTAGCTTCAAATACTCTCGATATTAGTGATATAGCTTCAAATGCATACGAATCAAACGAGTTAGCTTCAAATCCATGCGAAACACATGATTTAGCTTCAAATCAATGCGATGTAGAAGGTTTAGCTTCAAATCCAAGCGAAACACATATGATTTAGCTTCAAATACTTGCGATACAAATGAAGTAACTTCAAATGCTGAGGATACCATCAAGTTAGATTCAAATCCATGCAAAACACATGATTAAGCTTCAAATCCATGGGCATCACATGATTTAGGTTCATTGTCATGGTAAACACATGATTTAGCTTCACATACATGCGAAACAAATGGTTTAGCTTCTAATACTTGTCATATACATGATATAGCTCCAACTGCATGCGAAACAAACGAGTTAGCTTCAAATCCATGCGAATCAAATGGTTTAGATTCAAATACTTGTGATATACATGATTTAGCTTCAACTGCATGCGACACAAACAAGGTAGCTTCAAATCCATGCGAAACACATGATTCAGATGCAAATCAATGCGATGTAGAAGGTTTAGCTTCAAATCCATGCCAAACACATGTTTTAGCTTCAAATCCATGGGATGGAGAAGGTTTAGCTTCAAATCCATGAGAAACAAATGATTTAGCTTCAGATACTTGCGATATAAGTGATATAGCTTCAAAAGCTTGAGGAACAAACGAGGTAGCTTCAATTCTATGCGAAACATATGATTTAGCTTCAAATCAACGCGAAATAGAAGGCTTAGATTCCTAATCCATGCGAAACAAATGGTTTAGCTACAAATACTTGTGATATACAATATTTTGCTACAACTGCATGCGAAACAAACGAGTGAGCTTCAAATCCACGCGAAACACATGAGTTAGCTACAAATCAATGCGATGTAGAACGTTTAGCTTTAAATCCATGCGAAACCAATGATTTAGCTTCAAATCAATGCGATGTAGAAGGTTTAGCTTCAAATCAATGCGAAACAAATGATTGAGCTTCAAACACTTGAGATAAAGGTGATATAGCTTCAACTGCATGCGAAACAAACGAGTTACCTTCAAATCCACGCGAAACATATGGTTTAGCTTCAAATCAATGCGATGTAGAAGGTTTAGCTTTCTAATCCATGCGAAACAAATGATTTAGCTTCAAATCAATGCGAAGTAGAAGGCTTAGCTTCAAATCCATGCGAAACAAATGGTTTAGCTACAAATACTTGTGACATACATTATTTAGCTACAACTGCATGCGAAACAAACGAGTTAGCTTCATATCCATGCAAAACACGTGATTTAGCTTCAAATCAGTGCGATGTAGAAGGTAGAGCTTCAATCCATGCGACACATATGATTTAGCTTCAAATACTTGCGATATAAATGAAGTAACTTCAAATGCAGAGGATACAATCAAGTTAGCTTCAAATCATGCAAAAGACATGATTACGCTTCAAATCCATGGGCAACACATGATTTAGGATCATTGTCATGGTAAACACATGACTTAGCTTCACATACATGCGAAACAAATGGTTTAGATTCAAATACTTGTGATATACATGATTTACCTTCAACTGCATGCGACACAAACGAGTTAGTTTCAAATCCATGCGAAACACATGATTCAGCTGCAAATCAATGCGATGTAGAAGTTTAGCATCAAATCCATGCCAAACACATGATTTAGCTTCAAATCCATGGGATCTAGAAGGTTTAGCTTCAAATCCATGCGAAACGAATGATTTCGCATCAAATACTTGCGAATATAAGTGATATAGCTTCAAATGCAGGCGAAACAAACAAGTTAGCTTCTGATCCATGCGAAATACATGATTTAGCTTCAAATCAATGCGATGTAGAAGGTTTAGATCCAAATCCATGCGAAACAAATGATTTAGCTTCAAACACTTGGGGTATAAGTGATAAGGCTTCAAATGCAGACTAATCAAACGAGTTAGCTTGAAAATCCACGCGATACACATGATTTAGCTTCAAATACTTGCGATATAAGTGATGTAGATTCAACTGCAGGCGAAACGAACGAGTTAGCTTCAAATCCATGCGAAACACATGATTTAGCTTCAAATCAAAGCGATGTAGAAGGTTTAGCTTCAAATCCATGCGATACACAAGATTTAGCTTCAAATCAATTCGATGTAGTAGGTTCAGCTTCAAATCCATGCGACACATATGACTTAGCTTCAAATACTTGCGATATAAGTGATATAGCTTCAAAAGCAGGAGGAACAAACGAGGTAGCTTCAGTTCTATGCGAAACAAATGACTTAGCTTCAAATCAATGCGAAGTAGAAGGCTTAGCTTCAAATCCATGCGAAACAAATGGATAAGCTACAAATGCTTGTGATATAAATTATTAAGCTACAACTGCATGCGAGACAAACGAGTTAGCTTCCAAACCATGCGAAACACATGATTTAGCTGCCAATCAATGCGATGTAGAAGGTTTAGATCCAAATCCATGCGAAACAAATGATTTAGCTTCAAACACTTGGGGTATAAGTGATAAGGCTTCAAATGCAGACTAATCAAACGAGTTAGCTTGAAAATCCACGCGATACACATGATTTAGCTTCAAATACTTGCGATATAAGTGATGTAGATTCAACTGCAGGCGAAACGAACGAGTTAGCTTCAAATCCATGCGAAACACATGATTTAGCTTCAAATCAAAGCGATGTAGAAGGTTTAGCTTCAAATCCATGCGATACACAAGATTTAGCTTCAAATCAATTCGATGTAGTAGGTTCAGCTTCAAATCCATGCGACACATATGACTTAGCTTCAAATACTTGCGATATAAGTGATATAGCTTCAAAAGCAGGAGGAACAAACGAGGTAGCTTCAGTTCTATGCGAAACAAATGACTTAGCTTCAAATCAATGCGAAGTAGAAGGCTTAGCTTCAAATCCATGCGAAACAAATGGATAAGCTACAAATGCTTGTGATATAAATTATTAAGCTACAACTGCATGCGAGACAAACGAGTTAGCTTCCAAACCATGCGAAACACATGATTTAGCTTAAAATCAATGCGATGTAGAAGGTTTAGCTTCAAATCCATGTGAAACAAATGATTGAGCTTCACACACTTGGGATATAGGTGCTATAGCTTCAACTGCATGCGAAACAAACGAGTTACCTTCAAATCCACGCGAAACACATGAATTGGTTCAAATGAATGCGATGTAGAAGGTTTAGCTTCAAATCGAAGCGAACCACATGATTTAGCTTCAAATACTTGCGATATAAGTGATATAGATTCAAATACAGGCGAAACGAACGAGTTAGCTTCAAATCCATGCGATACACAAGATTCATTTGCAAATCAATTCGATGTAGAAGGTTCAGCTTCAAATCCATGCGACACATATGATTTAGCATCAAACACTTGGGATATAGGTGGTATAGCTCCAACTGCATGCGAAACAAACGAGTTACCTTCAAATCCACGCGAAATACATGAGTCAGCTTCAAATCCATGCGACACATATGATTTAGCTTCAAATACTTGCGATATAAGTGATATAGCTTCAAAAGCAGGAGGAACAAACGAGGTTGCTTCAGTTATATGCGAAACAAATGATTTAGCTTCAAATCAATGCGAAGTAGAAGGCTTAGCTTCAAATCCATGCGAAACAAATGATTTAGCTACAAATACTTGTGATATACATTATTTAGCTACAACTGCATGCGAAACAAACGAGTTAGCTTCAAACCATGCGAAACACATGATTTAGCTTAAAATCAATGCGATGTAGTAGGTTTAGCTTAAAATCCATGCGAAACAAATGATTGAGCTCCAAACACTTGGGATAAAGGTGATATAGCTTCAACTGCATGCGCAACAAATGAGTTACCTTCAAATCCACGCGAAACACATGAATTGATTCAAATGAATGCGATGTAGAAGGTTTAGCTTCAAATCCAAGCGAAACACATGATTTAGCTTCAAATCAATACGAAGTAGAAGGCTTAGCTTCAAATCCATGCGAAACGAAAGATTTTGCTTCAAATCCATGCGAAACAAATGGTTTAGCTTCAAATACTTGTGATATACGTTATTTAGATTTAACAGCATGGGCAACGAACCAGTTAGCTTCAAATCCATGCGAAACACACTATTTAGCTGAAAATCAATGCGATGTAGAAGGTTTAGCTTCAATCCATGCGATACACAAGATTTAGCCTCAAATCAATGCGATGTAGGAGGTTCAGCTTCAAATCCATGCGACACATATGATTTAGCTTCAAATACTTGCGATATAAGTGATATAGCTTCAAAAGCTGGAGGAACAAACGAGGTAGCTTCAATTCCATGTGAAACAAATGATTTAGCTTCAAATCAATGCGAAGTAGAAGGCTTAGCTTCAAATCCATGCGAAACAAATGGTTTAGCTACAAATACTTGCGATATACATTATTAAGCTACAACTGCATGCGAAACAAACGAGTTAGCTACAAATCCATGCGAAACACATGAATTGGTTCAAATGAATGCGATGTAGAAGGTTTAGCTTCAAATCGAAGCGAACCACATGATTTAGCTTCAAATACTTGCGATATAAGTGATATAGATTCAAATACAGGCGAAACGAACGAGTTAGCTTCAAATCCATGCGATACACAAGATTCATTTGCAAATCAATTCGATGTAGAAGGTTCAGCTTCAAATCCATGCGACACATATGATTTAGCTTCAAACATTTGGGATATAGGTGATATAGCTTCAAAAGCAGGAGGAACAAACGAGGTTGCTTCAGTTCTAACCGAAACAAATGATTTAGCTTCAAATCAATGCGAAGTAGAAGGCTTAGCTTCAAATCCGTGCGAAACAAATGATTTAGCTCCAAACACTTGGGATAAAGGTGATATAGCTTCAACTGCATGCGAAACAAATGAGTCACCTTCAAATCCACGCGAAACACATGAATTGATTCAAATGAATGCGATGTAGAAGGTTTAGCTTCAAATCCAAGCGAAACACATGATT